>NC_041406.2:11798580-11908580 GCF_900747795.2 Erpetoichthys calabaricus | reverse complement strand
TAAACTACAAGAACCTGGTTGCCAAATCTACTGAGCGTTGTTTGCTCTTTCTTGGGGTTGCGCCTTTATTCAGCCCGACTCTTGTTCCACACCAGCGAGTTACAGGCTCATAAACCAAACACGGAAAGTAGTAGGAAAGAAACAACTTAATTAACTCTTCATTATAGAATACATTTATTGCAAAAAATGTGTACATTTATATAAAAAAAAATAAGCCACACTCAGTCTTTTTTTTTTTCTTTCCAAAATGCGTTAACATCCGAAGAAGGTATGGCTGTTGTGGGCTATTACTTACACTTGTTTCTCATGGTGTTCACATTTTATTCATGCAGTTTAAATGGACAACCTAGTATTCCTTGTTTCCTCCCTCATCCTGAAATCGCAAAACACATATCTGTGGAAGATGTGTTTTAGGTTAATTGATATTTTTGAGTTACAAACTTGCAGGTCCACTTCCATAATGTCTTTGATTTGAGTGTTTATGACCAACCCATGCACTACAAACCATAACTTTAAGGCAGGGGTGGGCAAAGTCATTCCTGGAGGGCTGCAGTGGCTGCAGGTTTTTGCTCCATCCCAATTGCTTAATAAGAAGCACTTATTGCTCTAGAAACACTTCTGCTTCATTTTAGTCATCTCTCTCATTAAGATTTTGAACCCATATTGCTTATTTAAGTCTTAAACAGCTGCATTCTCAGTTTTTAATTGCTGCTTATTAGCAATTATATGCAAATGACAAAAGAAACCAGCAGTTATCCATTTTGCTTGTTACCCTTTACACCTGTGTGTATTTATCGGGCACTATTTGGTTTAATTAAATACTTGGAAGGAAAGAGAAGAGAAAAAAGTGAAGGATTGAGAATTACCCATCCATTTTAAACTTCAAAGTATTTGGATGATATCCTTAGAATGGAAAAAAAAAATCTAGGATGTGAGAATGACTTGACATAGCAGAGTTAAAGCACTAACAAGCCATGAAATGTAATTATTGACAAGGATTGTTTTCTAATTAAGCAACTGGGTTGGAACAAAAACCCGCAGCCACTGCAGCCCTCCAGGAATGACTTTGCCCACCGCTGCTTTAAGGTATCGTGATTACCAGAAGGAAGTCGATGGAAATTGTAAATGCTGTATTTTTTAATTTTTTGTTTACATCTTGAATGTGTGCATTTTAAAACAATTAATTTGAAATACAATGCTTTGAACAGGTTCAGACACGTGTTTGGTTTTTGTGCTAATCAGTTTCATAATTTAAGCTGAAACTCTACCCGTGAGGGCTGCTTTGAGCAGACAAGCAAATAGGAAATTTATTCTTACCTGAAGAAAAATAGTTACAAGATTCTGTGATAAAATGAATATTTCCAGTTTCCTTTTGTTAATCACAAGAAGGCCTCGAAAACATAGAATGCAAGTTTTCTTAAATAAAAATCTTTGCTGCTTCAAGGTGGACATATTTGGAAAGTTTTAAGGCTTTTTCATGCACTTGTGAATCCCGGTACCTTTCTGCCTCATTGTTAGCTGCGAAAAACCAAAAGTACAGTAGAACCTCTGGTCACAAATGTTTCCAAACACGTACAAATCGGGTTACGATCAAAAAGTTAGCCAAAATTTTGCATCTGTCCATGACCTCATGCTCTGGTGGCAAACAAAATCACTGGCGGCCAGTTTCCCTACGCACGTTTGTATCCGCCAGTGATTCCCCATTCTCCGTTTCCCATTTTCTTTTGTTTGCATATACAGGGCCTAACAAATCAGCTGATGTTGCAAAAGGAGTTACAATGTTAACCAAGCAGAGGCCTCCAGTGCTGGAAGAGGTGGAAAAACTGTTGCTAGTGTGGTTGAACGAGAAACAACTTACAGGTGATAGCGAAAGCGAGGCGATCATTTGCGTAAAAAGCCAAGAAGATTCATGGCGATTTGCTGAAAAAGAAAAATCCTCCTTCGAGTGGCGAAGGTGAGGAATTTAAAGCCAGTAGAGGATGGTTTGAAAAGTTTCGCAAGAGAAGTGGCATTAAATTTTTTTCCCTGTGCTTAAAACTCATAAAAAAAAAGTGTTTACAGTGAGCGGTTCGTAAGGGTCTAGCGCAAACTCTTACAATGTTAGTTTTCTCTGTTTTTCAAGGTTTTCTCAGTGTTATTCAATGTTTTTACACTGTGCATTCTATGGTATAATTAACTATTTTTGTGCTTAAAAAATACGTATATTTATATGCAGTTCATACGGTCTGGAACGGATTAACTGTATTTACATACAGTCTTATGGGGAAATTATGTTCGTGTCGCGACCAAATCGGGTTGCGTCCAGAGTTTTGAAACGAATTACAGTCGTGACCAGAGGTACCACTGTATATTTAAATTTTATAAACGATACTTCAGAACACAACTGTCTGTGGCAAATTAATATATGCCGTAATTGTGAAGAAATAACATCACAATGAAAAATAATAACCTCATTCTTTTATTGGATTGAATGAGTTTATATATTTATTTAACAAACCCTTTGTAGTATCAGTCTGAGAAGTCTGCAACAAGCTGAATTTAAAAGAATATACATGCAACAGTAGGCATCTCACCATGGGTGAGGGAGATGGGTAAAATTGGTTAAAAAATAAAAAAGAAAAGAAAAAGATCCTTAGAAATGGGAGTCAAGTGAATGTCTACCAATATTACCACTTAAATTGTGATAGTGCACTGCAATATGGTGAAGCCACTGCAGCAAGTGCTGGTGATGATTTCTTTTTGGAATGCAGAAGGCATTTGCTCAAAGCATTTTTGAGTTTTAGCACAACCCAGAATGCTACAAATAATGTTGCACACAACCCTACTGATGTGGTTTGGCGCTACTGAATGTGGAACCATTCTGGTGTGTTCACATTTCACTTGATATGTGTGTTATTATTTGCAATGTAGGGATATGTTATGCATAAACCTTTAAATGTAAGTTTAAACATGGCCATGATAAAACTGTTCAAGATGTAACTTTTAATCAAATGCCATAAATTACCCATTATCGAATGTTTCCTAACCAGGTTAAGATGCACGGTGACATCAGGCAAATGCAGCGTCTGTGATGGCTGTGCTTATTTTCCGAACTTCTGGTCAATGCAAAGAGTTCATCAAAGGGAGACAGATTTTATCTTATTGCCTGGAACCTTAAATTTACAATTTATGCAGAGTTTGTGCATAAAATACATGGAAGAAACAATTTAAACAAACAAAAGGTCTGATCATCTAAATTTTGCCATTTTGCACATGCATAGAAAATAAATTTGACAACCAAGACTACTCAGTCTATCAAGCTCGTTTGTTTAACTAATAGCAAAGTTGTCCCACTCCTCCAGATCCATCTTGAAGTTTCTCAGGGTTTCTGCTTCATTCCCATATCTTGTTAGTTTCTTCCAGATTACTACAACTCTTTGCGTAAAGAAGTGCTTCCTGGCTTCAGTCCTAAATGCACTTTCCCTTAATTTACATTACATGATTCACTGTTTAGCTGAAAGAATTATTCTGGATTTACTTTATCAATGCCTTTGAGATTTCTGAAGACCTTGACTTGGTTTATACTGAAACTGGACAGGTTTAATTCTCTTAGTCTGTCGTTTTTTTTTTTTTTTAAACTGTCAATCACATGAGGAAAGGGTGCAGTACACAATACTGGAGTTTTTGCCATCTTGAATACTTTAAACAGCAAGTAAAATTTGAAATTTTTGTGTGCTGTAAACAGGGTACTAAGTATATTGTTTAGAAGCAGCTTGTGCCCTTTGCAAAATATACAAATTAACATGTAGTGTGCATTTGCAAAGTCGCCAAAACAATAGCGGAATAAATTGTCCATTTTAAGGAAATATGATTACTTTTTCACATAATGTTGAATGAAATGTAGTTCTGTTCATGTAGGGCCACTTTGACCTAATAATAGCTTGCGATGCAAAATCTGATAAGATTCACTGAGACAAAATTAGCTGTAATGCCCAAAACTAAACGCTGCACAGCATGAGAGACAAGTGCCGACGATGTCAGGGTAGCACTTAGCTTTTATCAAGTTGTTTCCTCTCTAATGGATATTAACAGATATGGATATAAATTAACTTAAAGACTGTCTCATCTCTGAAGTCAAATACCTTTTGTGTAATTCATCTCATATCATTGTATGTACATAATAATGTCTGTTAGCCTATTTTAGCTGTCGAGGTTTTTGTGAGCAGTGATGACTAGGGTGTTTTAAGAGCACCCACCACATGACAAACCACCTCAGGATCTCAAATTAGGACTGGAGCGCAGCAAATACCTTTTTATAGACTACACCACAGCGTCCTATTCACAATACTGTACTCCTTTTCCTCCTCCATGTGAGCTTTGCCTAATGCTTCCTGACTCTGACTCAACTGGAGGAGGCTGGATGGTTTTCTTTCACGTTGGACCCAGGAGTACTTATGATGCCAGGGCACAACCTGATGGAAGCTTTTCCAGGTCAAGCAGAAGCCTTCTGAAACAGGGCGTACTTCTCCTTGCACTGCCCTCTGATGGTTCCCAGGCAGCGCGACAGGTTTGTCCCACAGGACTACGAATACCATTGAGCAGAGCACTGCCATCTATCATATTGGGGAAGGAACTGCTCTTAATAAAACCACCTCCTCCAGTCCATCCATTAATCTTTCCCCGTGACTGGGATAATAATCCAGGCTCATCCTGCTTGGTTATACCTCATCTCATGTCCTTCCGTTATGGCTTCCTGGCCCGGCAAGGATCCACCATACCACTTACACTCTGCACTTGATACAGGTGTCAGTCACTGCAGATGTCTTGAATTTTGGCAGTTCTCTGATATGATAAACATTAAACAGATTGTCTGTTGATGTATAAATCTCTGTAAAATTTTAATTTGCCATTTTAAGATTTCATTTTTTTGTCATATAGCTTTGTTGAACATTACTAGCACATAACTTCTGATGTAACCAGAGTGTAGAGAGGGAGGTGTACATTTTATACCAAGTACATGATGTGAAGAGACATTGCCAGTTGAGATATTCTGAAAGTTCATGTTTGAAGAATTGGCTAGTTTGATAGCCACATCCTAGCTGGAGCTATTCCTCTTCTCAGCTGCATTCCTGAGTAATTCTTGAATGTAGTTGCCTGCATTATACTGGGATATGACTCGTGAGTATATCGCACATGTGACACAAAACACAATGCATTGCTTTCAGACTGAGTTAGTCATGATACCAGTGCTATTTACATATAAAGGTGATTCATTCAACTGTAATCAAAAATTTGAGCTTATGTATTCATTTCTTAACATAACAAATGTTGCAGAAGTGTCTTATGTAGCTATTTAGTATGAAGTTTAAAATTTGGTGTGTTTTAGGATAAGGTTGACACATTTTTATAAACTGCATTGGACTTATTCGGGCATTGATTGTAGTGTTTTCGTAAGTGGAAATGTATTCCAACCTATATGTTGCAGATGTGAGTTGAATTTGATCTCTTATAACATACTGAATAAAAAATTTTTTAATTGGAATAGATACTCACAGATAAATGGATAACCAAAATACAATGAAAAATGCATCACGCACTGGTAAGGTGATAAGTACCTGTGTTACTTAAAAATAGCAAAACATGCTTTACTGCATTGCTATGGAAGCTTATTAAAAACAAATAACTGTTAATTTCCAGATGTATTGCTTTTTAAGATATTGCCTGCTGCTGTCTTACATTGTGTGTGCATTTGAGCTCCGGCTATCTGCTGACGGCTAGTGAGGAAGAAGTTAAGCACATGTACAGCTTACAATCAGCTGAAAAGAACTGAACTAAAGTTATATGTATACATTTAATCCTGCATGTGCATTTAAGGATCCCAGTTTAATCCACCCAGTTTAGGGTCACAGGGAGCCAGTTAATACAACAAGTCCCCTACATATGAACAAGTTCCGTTCTGAGAGCACGTTTGCAAGTCCAATTTGTTTGTAAGTCCAGCAACGTTAGCCTAGACACCACATGAACGCAATGCAACTCCAGTAGAAAACATGTACAATAATAGAGAGGGTTTTGTGCCCTGCCTAGTGCCAGACACGCCAACTAACTTAAGCAGTACCATGAAATTTGACATTACATTACAATTTTTCACTGATTTAAATGATTTTTAATTTATTAGACATGCACGTTGACATCTTTGAAAGTTCATAACTTTAAGGTTTCTGTGCTGGGGATTTACTGTATTTCTGTTTATTCTGTTTTACTGTTCAGCACTTTGTGACTTTTGTCTGTAATAAGTGCTTTATAATGTGCTGGGGATTTACTGTATTTCTGTTTATTCTGTTTTACTGTTCAGCACTTTGTGACTTTTGTCTGTAATAAGTGCTTTATAAATAAATTTTTACTTTACAATTGCACATCCATACAGTGAAGTGTGTGCTGCATGCAGTCTGGTAACGGAAACCTACAAAGTATCAGTTTAGGTTTAATTCAGCTGTTTGCTTTTGATATTTTGAACCCGCCGCTGGTGTTCATAATGCAGATCTTCAGGGACTCACATTTGGGGATGTAAAAAGGGGATTGATGTTGTTTACTTCATAACATATGAAGAACTAAATGTTTTTATAAACTGCCAGATAAACAAATTTGACTGTGTTTCTGGTCAGTTTCATGAAAGTCCTTAAACTGGCTTATGATTCTTTAACAAATGCTGGCCAGTGAAATGTGTAGTGTTTCATGCAAAAGAAGAAAAAGTAATGTAAGCAAGTTACTTTTAAGAGAGTAATGTAAGTTAATTACAAACATGTGACAGTTTGCGACTAGTAAAGCACACAGCCAACAGCAGCTGTCTACACTGACTGTCCAAACTGAACCCACTGTAGCTTGTAACTCCTTCAGAGTCCCTTGGTGGCCATTTATATTTGTAGTCATCGTGTATGATCACTCAGTTTTTGTGGATGGCTTGCTCTAGGCAGATCTACAGCTGTGCCATACTCTTGTCTTAATTATTGATTTAATTGGATATTTAGTTGCTTTTATGTTTTCTTGTCTCCATCCTCTAAGTTGTGCTTTTCAATCACACGAAGTTGCTTGGTGTGCTCTGTTTTTCTTCATTGTGTGGGGTAGATCATGATACTGAATCACTACAAGTTGGACAATCCAGGTGTAGAACATTTATATGACCCCAGACAGGTGATCACTGAACTTATTCTGTGATTTTTAAAACCAACTAACCACACTTGTGATGATTCAGGGGTGTCATATTCCTTATCTCCATCCCCTGACTTGTGCTTTTCATGGAGTTGCTTTGAATATTCTTTGGTCTTCATGGTGTAGGTTAGGCCACCAAACTAACTAAACATAAGTTGACACTTCTACATTCAGGTGCTTTTATATGATAATCAAGCAATACCCTAGACAGTTGATCTCCATTGAACTAATTATGGGGGTTATAATACCAAAGGGCTGCACCTGTGATAATTCAGGGATTCCCTATTAAAGGAGGTGAAAAATTATGTGATCAGTTATTTTGTGTTTTATATTTGTAGTTATATTAGACTGCTTTGCAGAGATCTGTTTTCACTTTGACATTAAGGAGTTTCTTTCTGTTGATTAGTGTCAAAGTTGCCCAATTAAATCCATTTATTCAATGTTGTATTACAGTAAAATCTCAAAACTTTAAAGGGGCGAATACTTGATGTAGGAACTTAAGTTGATAAAATGTGACACTAGTTCTAAAAGAAACAAAATTATTGAAAGATTTCAAAAGAAAAATCTATGTCAATGCTTTCTTTCACCCTTTTCTCTTCAAGTCTACTCCACTCTCCACTGGAAATGTAAAAGGCTAGTTGACATTCTGATAAGAAAATCGAAGTTTCCTATGCACTTGACTGTACGTTGACAGGCACGGTCTGATTACATCAACTAAGAACACATCATTACAATGTAAGGAAGTTGACTCTTTGACAATGTCGAGATTAAGTTAAATGAAACGTCATTATTGTAGTTAACAATTTTTATTCCAAGAGAAAGCAGAGAAGCTACTTGTTTATGTTTTCCTGTCTTTTTGTGCATAGTGGAGCTGCAGAAATGTCACCCAAAAAGTGTCTTGATGAAGTTGCTTGTGATTTATCATATTGCGTAGTTGATAATCTATTATTTTTGTTTGCTGGTGTGTTGTGTTGCTAGAGGCCATAATATACCGTAGCTCAGGGGTTCTCACAGTCAGTCCTGGGGGCCCACTGTGGCTGCAAGTTTTTGTTCCAACCAGCTTCAGTTTTTCATTGGACTCCTGGGCTAGTTAAGTGAACTGTTATTTGCCAGATTCTGTGTGTTGTGGGAAAAATGTAGAAATTAGAAAACTAAGTTTGTTAAAATATACAGTATATTAAAATGTACCAAGCAGTTATATGGGAATAATGTATTTTTTTCTTTTTAACAATATTTTCATTCTATTTTTTTTCCGGGTGTTCTAATTGTTTGTTTAATTCATTATTTTCTAATTAGTGGGTATACTGCTGAAGTAGTTGCAGCCTTTGATTATTCAGTGTTGTTTGCCTGGCTGTCTGCTCTGCTGGTTGTCATTATTAAGATACAATGAAGGGAGCAAACTGCACAGAGAAAGGGCAAAATGTAATGAAATCAACACAAGGGAGTTAAGCATTTACATCTATTGCAAAAATGGAAGTATTCCTAAATCTACAATATATACAGTATATAAACGTCAATGTGTGTATGTATGTGTGTTCCAGCATCACTTCTGAATGGCTGGAGCGATTTTCGTGAAACTTAGTACACATGTCCCTCATTGGTTGACTAAAAATACTGTAGGGTGAAATCAGCCCTAACCCACCCCCTTCTGGGGAGGTGATCTTGCGGTCTTGCATGCATGTTATCTTCCAGTTGACACTCGGAATGACCACCAGAGGGCGAACTGGAGGTGACCGCCAGCATTCTTTATGTTTGAGCGCCACTGCGCCTGCCTGTTGCTATTGAAATTAAATAGAGTTGGCTGGATCCGGGCATCAACTGGATGATAACATACATACAAGACCGGAAGACAAGCACATTAGTGAGTCTTCATTGTTTGTTAATTTATTTTTAAAGTTGTATTTTTTTATTGTTTTTCTCAAACGATTTAAAGAAAAAAAAACACTTTTATTTTCTTTCTGGTCAACACCGGGTATTTCCTCTAGTGTCTTATAAATGTAAAACATGCTGCGGTGCTTTCTTAATGTAGAATAAGAGAAGAGGGGAAAAAATACCAGCTAATTAATTGAGATCAGTGTTATCAGGTGTTGTCACTGATTATGAATCTGGTTGGATCAAAAACCTGAAACTGCAGTAGGCATCCGGGACCGACGTTGAGAACCCCTGCCGTAGCTAGTTGACAGTTGATTTCACTTAGTTGTAGTTGAACCTCCAGGAGTTTTTTAGAGAAAACCTGAGCTATTTCCAAGATGCGTTGTTAAAAAAAAAAAAAGTCCCTTTCCCGGAGGCACTAATCGGATTAAAACTGTGATGTTCACACACAACCTTCAAGAGAGAGTGCACAACCTTGTAAGTGCTTAATACTTTGTTAGTGCTCTATGCATTCCAGTCTTGACTAGCCTGAGTTCTCCACATAAAGTGTAAAATTTGGGCTTAGTTAAAAGAAGGTGCCTCTAGCAACGAATGTTTAAAAAAAATAAGTAAATAATAACGGATAAAGAGTGTTAAAGGATGTTGCCTCCATCGGTTAATTAACAGAGAATTTGCAGTTGCTAAGAAACAAATGGTATTCATTCCTCATAGGAGTCTTCTAATATTTGGTAAAATGGCACATTTAAGATTGACTACTTAACCAGTTGCAAGAAACTTTTAAAAGAGTTTTGCAGGTCTGGCTGTTACCCTAGTGTTATTTTTACTCTTTCTTTAGCATTACATGTTAGGCTATTGCTGTGATCTTTATAGGATATCCTGTTGAGTAGCAGCAGTTCTGAATTTTCTCCATTTGTATACTGGTTGTCTTACTGTTGAATGATCACCACATAGGCCATTAGTAATGCTTTTGTAGCCTTTCTTGTCTTTGTCTCTCTGAGATCCTCTTATGTTTCTTTTGATTGAGACATGGTTCATATGAACTGATCTAGCTTGTAAAGAGCAGACTTTTTTAGTATCCACATTTTGTTTTGTTTTCTTTTTTTAAATACAGGGCACCTACAAATCACAACTCCAATCTCATCTAATTCAGTACATTTATATGTGCTTTAGTAATCTGGCTATTCACAGAAACCTGGCTTCTAAAATGCCATGTAAGCCCTTATTCCAATTGGTCTCTTAGAAACCTGTTTAACAGACGTAGATTTCTCCATTAGTAACCTAGCTTTTTGGCCTTGTTAAACCCTTTGCTGGGTTACATTTAAGGATTTTGTAGTCTGTGCATGATTGTCGCACTTTTTCAGCCTGTGCATGAACAGGGTGGTGCAGGGAAACAGGAAATTTTGGAACTAGGTGTTGGCGACCCTGGGGATTTGGCAATTATTTGGGACCAATGCGACCTCATTTAGAGCTTCTTGCCATTAGTTATAATGGAGCAGTGGAGTGGTGCGCAACTAGCGTTCGCTGTGAAAGCCATATATAAGAGTGGTGATAGTGTGACTGCTGAGCAAAGGGAATTTTGGCGTCATTACCAAGTAGGATGTCATGATAGTTTCCTGTTTGCTCATGCAATGACAACATGGGTGCATAATTTCGAAGAAACGGGTTCAGCCATAAAGAAGTCGTCCCCAGGTGGAGCCACTTCGCACACTGCCCAACAATCAATGGCAGCTCTTCGATGATTGTTTGAAAGGTGCGCCATTTCACGCAGCGGTTACATTCCATGGCCTCCGAGATTGCCAGATATCACTGTTTGTGATTTTTTTTTTCCTGTGGGGACATCTTCAAAGTCAATTGTACCACACATGTCCTGCCACCATTGCTGAACTAAAAATGAGGATTGAAGAGGAAATCACTGGCATTCCTCGTGACATTTTATGTCGAGCAATGCAGAATTACCACAACAGGCTGTCAGAATGTGTACGGAGAAATAGACAACACCTTCATGATGTTTTCTTCAAAACATAAAATGAATATTGATTACCATCATTAATTGCATATCCTGTACAATAGATTTCATCATTAAATGTATTATTTCAATGTGTTTGTTCGTGCATTGAACATCAGTTAAAATTTCCCGTTTCCCTGTGCCACCCTGTATTTGCTTTTTACATGCTTTCTGCAGCCACTGGTAGAACATAGTGGACGTGTCCGCAAGACAGATTTCCAGAGGCAAATGCTTGGGTACTAACATTATTCCTTCTCCTGGTTGAAATAATCTGTTTTACAGTGTAGTGATTCGTGAAATTTTATGTTCAGCTCATCAACATAAATGGTAAGCTCAGTAACAGTAGGGTAACTGCTAAGTAGTCTTACTTAAGAAATGAGTAACCTGATGCAGTACTTATCCCATAATACAAATTCAGATATGAGTAATCTGCAACAATAGTGTTGACTTGGGTTGCTAAATTAAGATTAAGCTGTGTTTTAATAATTGTATAAAAAGTCTCAGTGGCCGATGTGAAACAAAAGCTTTCAAAAAATAGACAAATACATCAACTTTTAAAGAGTGATTTTTTTTTTTTTAGTGTTTAGATGGATAGTTACCGTATTTTTTGCACCATAAGACGCACCTGACCATTAGACGCACCTAGGTTTAGAGGAGGAAAACAAGAAAAAAAATATTCTGAACCAAATGGTGCACTAATATGTTTAATAAAATATAGCAGAATAATATTTCAACCATGTAAATTCAACAGCGGTATTAAGAAACATCATCACTGTCATTAACAGATAAGGAGAGACTTTAATGTTCAAGCACTCTTCTAGTTTTATGGAAACCCCAAGAACTCCTCATCGCTAGTGTCAGAATTTATTAAGCTCAGTTGCTCACAATCACTTTGCTGGAGCACGTACCTATCATCACGCGGCATAACCTGTCCAAAGCCACCAGGGGACAAAGCACGTTTGGACCAATGCTCCCTGAAGTTATATCACCAGTCTAGTCCCATCTATATTTGTAATGCCACAAAGCCCTTCATCTCATGTTTTGTTGTGGGTTTCCATTTTGAAAAACGAGAATGCGGTGCAAGCACAGCCCTCGATTCAAAAAAATTGCTCGGCATACCTGTTTGTCTCGTCTGACAGTAGCATTAAGGCAGCTTCAGGAAAGAACAGCCTGAAGTAGTCCAGCGGCTGGTAATCTGTCGAGTCCAGAGTCCGACTCAGTGATAATGCGCAAAACATCGTCTGCTGAGTATTTTGTTTTCTGCACTCGCTTCGCTCCCTCATGAGATGTAGATGCTATCTTGCCTTTGTTTATATTTGTTTACATTTCGCAACTCACGCACACACAAGGATTAGATGCGAGTCAATGAGTCTAACATTCCTCCAAGCACAGAGGGAATGCCTGTAACGTAACAGTGAGTTTTGTTGCCCTCTACCCCTGGATGTCAGGTAATACACATCATGGTCTGTGACACAATATTCGCTCCATAAGACGCACAGACATTTCCAACCTTCTTTTGGGGAAAAAAAAGTGCGTCTTATGGTGCGAAAAATATGGTACTTCATTGGAGCCCAAAATGTTTTCACAAAAGTATTCATTTTTGAGAGAACAAGCCTGTATGGCTTCCGTTCACACTTGGGGGTGCGTACCTCTTCGAATAATTCCATAACAGGTGTGAATTTTCTGTGCTTTAGTGCGTTGGACTGGCAACATCCCATAAAAAGAGGCCCATCAAATCCACAACCTGATTAAGAAGGCAGGCTCATTTATGGGATGTGCTGTGGACCTGCTGGATGTTGTAATGGAGGAAAGAATAAAGATAAAACCAATGGACATTATGAATAATGCTGTACATGCTCTCTTTGACATGCTGGCATTGAGTACTCTGTTTTATAGTGCCTTTCACATTTAACTTGCTAGCTAACTTACTAAAATCTAAAGCTACAGATCTGCTTTGATATTGGATCTTGCTCACGAGCAGTACTATATTGGGCAACTTCTATACCTTTTTTTCTGTCATTTAGACAATGAGATTGTTTGTATCAATAGTTCAAGGCTTACTTGCTTGTTTTCATACATAGACTGTAGTTCAAAGTGTTAACAATATGTGCATTTGGTATTGTTATGAAACTAAGGTGTAATGGTGGTATATTTGAATGTGAAGTGTTCATGTACCATAAAAATGTGAAATCGCTTTGTACTGTACAAATAAATTCTTAAATTTAAATTCATCAGGAAGTGGTTTAATGTAAATGATATACGCAGGTATATTAGGGATGTTCTGATCAGGTTTTTTAAAGCTGATACTAATCACCAATTTCATGTTGCTTGACCTGCCACTTCCAATATGGGTTCAGATTTGTTTTTTCCTTTAAAAAACTTCTTACACTAAACTCCTGCATAACCAGACACATAGAAGCCGTATGTCCAATATTAAAATGTATTTTTATAATAAAACTATAGACCACAAAATGAAAACCGTTAGGCTTATTATTCAGTGACCATAAAAATACTAAAAGAAATAAAATTTCCTAAAAACACATACTAATAAAAATATACACAAAAATATTTATCCATATTACATATGGCATAAAATAAAATGCTTCTCATAATTACAAGGTGTAATATTGTTGGATTTTTTTCTGTAATGTACCTCTTTGAAATGGCTTATTAAAAAAAGTAGTTTTCACCATTTCTCTAACGAAAAAATTATTTACTTTATATATAAATATACACAAGGTCTGTCAGTCCGGAAAGTTTGTAGCCATGTGATATGAAAAATAGATACAATTATTGAAGAAGATACAAGAATCATTGTTCTTCCAGTGTCTCTTCCACTGTTCAAAGCATTTTGCAAAATCCTTCATTGGAATCGCCATCAGCTACCTCATCATATTTTCCTGTATCTCATCGACAGTCTGAAATCTCTTCCTTTTTAAAGGTGGTTTTAGTTTTGGGAAAAGTCAGAAGTCACAGGGTGCCAGATCTGGGCTGTAGGGGGGCTGAGACACCTGGGTGATGTGAGGTTTTGCCAGTAATTGCGTCATCCGCGAAAGCCTTCTGAATCATTCTGGTAGTTTCTGCAGACGAATGTTGAAGCTTAATGCAGAATTTGGTGCGTATTTTTTTGCTCTACTTGCTCAGTCATTTTGAATGTGAAGGCCACACAGCACACATGCTCAGTCAATGGCATCTAGAACTCCCGTTGACTAGTCCTGTGAAGTCGTCATTGTTCACGCATGTGCATTCCAGTCCACTCTCCATCGATGCCTCGCAAACTGTTCTTTTTATATTAACAGTGGCTGGACTTTTTCCGGACAGAACTTTAGTGTGTGTGTATATACAGGGGGTCCTCGGGTTACAACACAGTTCTGTTCCTACAACAGTGATCTAACCCAAATTTTGGTGTAAGTCAAAACACACCCTAGCCTAACACATTTGCAAAATAATAATCTAGAACATAAAAACACAACTAAGCCACAGTAAAAGGAAGAGAACGTAAATATACTGTACTGTACACTGTACCGTAGTAACAGAAAAAATGAGTGTAAAAAAAAAATCCTTACCTTTATTCCTTCTCACGTCTCAAGTTTTTATGAGAGGGATTGTTGTAAACTCGAAACGTTGTATGTCGAGACGTTGTAACCCAAGGACCCCCTGTATAGTGAAGGAACACGCACATTGATAGGTGTTCCAGCTAGGATTAGTGTTACTCCCTTAACTGGCCGAGAGGCCAATATGATGGAACAATGGAGGGAGGCTTGGTTCCAGAAATATATGCCTTTCTAAAGTGCTAGATGAGACCCTGCTGTGGTTCGTGCGTGCCACCACGAGAGGTTGCTACTCGGAGTTGCACTTTCTGCTTATAGTTAGTTTATTATGTCACCCGCTACTACTGGGAGCCATGGATATCTGGGCCATTAGTATGAAATGTGACTTTTTTATGCAGTCATAAATATTACATTTTAATACAGCCTCCCTAAATTATGAAACACGTCATGCTGACTTTATAATTTTATACACAGTGTTGAGATATTTTGAGGTCCCAAAGCAAATCTGGTTTAGGTCAGTCAAAGATTAAATCTTAGCCTAAAAATAGCTTAAAAGGTTGAAAGAAAACCTGGTTTTCATTTGAAGACCTTTTCATCTTTTCCTTTGCCATAGATTTGTTAAGCAACTGTGGAAGATAGATTTGAATGTTGTAATGATTTTAATTAGTTTGTGTCTCTCTATCAAATCTTCCTCCTCTTGTTTACAACCCAATATTTAATTCTAGTCATACAAACAGTAAAGGACCAGAATGAATCAAAAATTTTTTTTGAAAATCATATGAGGTAGAATTAGTAATGTGATAATTATTTTTACAGTTGAGGCTGAGTCATGTAAGTTACATAATCCTTTGAGTCATAGTCTGCATTGCATTCCACAGAAAAAGGAGTAGACTTAAAGTCAGGCACAAAAAAAGTGACCATGTTCTGATACCTTTAGGCCTGGGTAGCATTAGTCATACTTGGAAAAGAGATATTTTGATTCCACTTGATGATAAAAGTAGTCCTTTTTTTTTTTGTTGCTGGCATAGTAACCAGAATGCAGCATGTGTTTGTGTTCATGTGTATTGTAAGCTACAGAATAATGCAAGATCTTTACTTCTGCAGATTAATCATTTTTAGAGAGTAGTAAACGCAAAGGAGGAGAAAAAGCATAATGCACTTTGTACAAAATAGATGGCTTTAAATTTGGCACTTTTCAGTCATTTTGTTCCCACACTATAAATGTTTATATTACTGGTACAAGAAGAAAAAAAAATCATTTCATGCTTAGATGGCTGGTATACCTGCAGGAAAGGAGAACTTGTGCTTCATATGGCTGACCTCCTATTCCTGTCATGGAGAGTGAGGCCAGCAATCCTGTGCAGAAACCTTGTTTTGTCTGCTTTTACTTACAGTCACATTCCTTTAGTCACTGCCACTTAGTGCCTTTGACCTTACTTAAGAATGAGGATATAGCCTCAACCGAAAATTGACAGGTTTGTCCGAGGACTTGGCTCCATTTTCACTACCATCATTACAACATCTGCTGGCCAACCTCACAATCATTTCTACTTCCTCTAGTGAACAAGACCCCAAGTTTCTTGCTCTGTTGTGGATGATTTGTGGGAAAAGCTAATTAGCCAGGGGAAGACGGTCATGTAAAGGTGAATGGGAAGTTGACTTATTCTCTCGCATAGATTGGCAGTTAGCCCAGTGTTACACCTCCTGCAGAATGATCATCGTGCTTTATTATTCCAACAGTTTCTTTGTGCTGGGTATTTCATGTTCATTGCTTTAATTTGTTCCTCCTAGATATAAGAAAATAAGATGTTCGATAACCGAGAGGAGACCATTCAGTCTATCAAGCCCTTTTGTTTAGCTAATAGCTAAGCTGTCCTACTATCTCATCCAAATTTTTCTTGAAGGTTGTCAAGGCTTCTGCTTCAGCTACATGTGGCGGTAGTTTGTTCCAGAGTCACACAACTCATTGTGTAAAGAAGTGCCTCCTGGCTTCAGTTTTAAATGCACGTCTCCTTAATTTCCATTGATGTCCTTGAATACATGATTCATTCTTAAGCCTAAAGAATGCTGCTGGATCTACTTTACTAGGGGGCTCCGCCCCCTGCTTGCTTCGCTCGCCAACCCCTGGTGTTGGGAATGACAAAGAGCGTGATGTATGAATGAGATATAGAATAGTGTGACGGTGTAGATGATGCAAATAGAAAGCAAACAATAAAGTGTGTGGCACAGTGTAAAGGTTTATTTGAAAATTTCTTTGTACACGCCGTTTAAGTGTAAAAGGTAATTCCAGCTCAGAACTTGTAAGGTCATTTAAGATGGTTATTGTTGTGATCAGAGTCAAGTTTGTCAGAGCTTAGAAAGAGTTGTGTCTCTCCAGGAAGTAATGCAATGACTTGGGTATTAATGTTTTCCACATTAATATTTTTTGGACATAATATAGTGCGTTGTGTTAAAAGGGGCATTTGGTCTAGTGAGATTGCTGTTCCAAATGTCTCTGTAACTAAGTCGGCGCAGATAAAGGCTTGAGGAATTGTAATAATATGTGGCTGAAGTCCATCTGTATTGGTGAGTGTACCATCTCTCAGTTGTAATAAGCAATTGTTATGATCTGGTTCTGAACATCGTATCTTTTTTACTAACTGTATCTTTTGAAAGCAATGCCAATTGTCTGCGTATTTTAAGGTGCACTGAACAATAGCTGAGTGCATGGCATCTGGAAGAATAGCTAATCACTGTCTAAAATCTCCTCCTCATAAAAGTACCTTTCCTCCAAATCGAATATTATTATTCATAAACGTTTGTGGAAGTTTATGAATGGTGTTGAGTAAGTGACTTCATGCCATTGAACATTCATCAATAAACAACATTTTTTCAAGACGGATGTCACGTGCAGTGC
Source organism: Erpetoichthys calabaricus (assembly GCF_900747795.2). Classification (NCBI taxonomy): domain Eukaryota; kingdom Metazoa; phylum Chordata; class Cladistia; order Polypteriformes; family Polypteridae; genus Erpetoichthys; species Erpetoichthys calabaricus. The sequence continues at coordinate 11,891,071 of NC_041406.2, read as the reverse complement.
CACCATTAATGTTCATAGTGGATACCGATTTGTAGGATCTAATGTAGTTGATAAAGATTTCACTTTCAGGTACATCGTCAGTTATAAGCTTCTGTAGATATTCAGTATATGAATGTAAAGAAGGCAGTCTAATTTACCCTTTTGACAACAACGTGTAAATGTATAACTTGTATTGCCAGTTGTTTCTTCAGGGAAGTGAACTGAATGACAATGATTGCAAATGACATTCATTAATCCGAATGAATTTTCCTGGTGTATGTTTTCCTTGTGCCGTTTGAGAGGCGCGTTGTTGCATGTGTAGTATTTGGGACGTGTTGTTTTGGAGCTGTAATCGATTTGCCTGTGCTGTGTGAGAAGCCCATTGTAGCCTTCGCTGCCATTAACGTATGTCTGAGACGGGAGGTGTTTCGTTTTGAATCTGTGCCTGTTGCGATGCAGCACTTTGATTGATAGATTGCGTCATGTGGATCTAGGATGTAGATTTGTGCATATTTGCGTTGTTGATTTGTTTCAGGGTGCACTGTTCCAATGCGATGCAGTATTTGTGCACATATGCGAAAGCAGTATGGGCCATTGCCTTTTGGTGGCCTGATATTTACTCCGGTATATGCAAAAGCAAATGAACTATTGTAGGATCTAATGCAGTTCATAAAGTTTTTACTTTTAGGTACATCGTTAGTTAGAAGCTTTAGTTGAGCTTTGCGTTTTTGGAGTCGAGACATTTTTTCTTTTAGAAATATGGATAAGTAATAAGGAGTATTGCACTAACTGTTAATATGGAGCCTTTTCTGCGGTTGAACGGTTAATAGTGCCTTATTGTAATGAGATCCACCTATGCTGCATAGCCGTCTATTTTGTTGTTTCTTTCGTGTTCGTGTGTTTGTTCCTGTTATCCTTTCCTTTTCGTTTTGTACCCGTGACCGTGTATTCATGACTTGTTTCTTTCTCAGCATGCGAAATATGGATAAGTAATAAGGAGGATCGCAGTCACTGTTAATATGTTTCCTTTTCTGCAGTTGAACGGTTAATAGTGCTTTATTGTAAGGAGATCCACCAATGCTGACACCTATGCTGTCTAGTGTGAAGGTGTTGATGTTCACTTTAGAATATGTGGCTTTGGGTGTCACTTCTTATGGATGTGTGTGTGTGTGTGTGGAGGGGGGGGGGGTTGAGGATTGTTGTCGCGCGAGCGTCTTGTTTCTTTTTGTGTTCCTGTGTCTTGTTGAATCCCCCTCTTTGTGTGTGTCCCGTCCCTTGCTTGTAGGGTCTGTGGGGTGGTTTAGTGTTCTTTTTTTTGTGTTCCATGGGCTTGTTGAATCCCCCTCTTGGTGTGTGTCCCGTCCGGTGCCTGTAGGGGGGGGGGGGGGGTGCCTTGCTGTTGTGCGCGAGCCTTTTTTTTGGGTCTAGTTTCGTGTGCAATGTGTTTCGTGCTTTGCTTGAATACTTTTTTATGTGCCTTTTCCTTTTTTCGGTGCTCTTTGCGCCTCATTTCTCCATTTTTCCTGTGCTCACTCCTTTTTTCTGTGGTCTTGTCCGCCTCTCGCGGCCCCTCATCCGCCTCTCTCGCCCTCTTTTGTCCGCCTTTCTCGGCTCCTCAGCCGACTCTCGCGGACTCTTTTTGCGCCTGCGCAGTACGTCTTTTTGCAGCTATGGCCCATTGCCGGATGTGCCTGCGTCCATCATCCAGTTTAGCATTCTCGGTTAGTAATATGGATTAGTGTCTTTGGGAATTTTAAATACCTGGATTAGGTACAGGTATTTAGGTTTAATTCTCTGAGTCTGTCAAAGTAAGATATTTATATTTTATGTTTGTGGGCCTCTCTCCTGTAGGGCTGGAGTATCAGTATTGATGTCCCGATTCAATTCCGTTTCACAATGCCCTGATTCGATTCAGTATCGATTTTATCTTGACTGAATTAGCGTGCACTGATATATTTGAAGTAGTGGCTTGTTTAGAAATTACTTAACCATGCATAGAGAACATTAATATACGGTAACACTTTATTTAAAGGGTGTCTACATAATGGCTTCAAAACATATGCATAAGCATGGAATTACATTTAAGAAGAAATACTTCAATAGTAATTAACAGTTAACATCTATTTTTGGAAGTTGTGGAACAATATATCATTGCTCATTAAAAAAAAACAAAAAAAAACTTTTTAACAGCACTATACTCATTCAAAATTCAATATAATTTAACATATGTATCGCCACATCAGAGTCCACACATATTATAGGGGGCCTCTTTGTTTAAATATAATGCAATGGCATCAACTTGATAAAACATCTATATAATCTTGCGATTAATAATATTAAAATCAATCATTGCTTCTTAAATAATAAATGTTATTCAGTAACCTAATTGAATGTTACGAGTCTCTATGTAGACATACTTCAACTATATTATTGCTAATTTTTTTCCCCTATTGCACATTTAAAATAATCTTGAATTAGACGAAAGTAAAGATACAGTGGAAAGACTTGTGTCTGTCTGTAATTCTACAAATTACACACTTCTTCATTTGCTCACTTGTTGCAGTCACAGCCTCAGACAGAAAGGAAACATTTTAAACAAAGGAGTTAGAGCTGGTGCTTGTTGACAATGGCATTGAATGAATGGAACATAAAAGAAAATGAACTGGCTATTGCGACCGAAAACACCGCTCTGATGGAGCTACTTCAAGTTGGCTTCTTTGAGCACCCGTTTTAGTTTTGTATCACAGGCTGCTCTGAAAATTCCAACAATTGCTACCTTGCTTTGCCGGGTGAGGTGTGTTGTAGGGTCACTTAACTTTATAGGTAAAAACTGCTATAGATTCTGCAAAAGCAAAAGCTAAGCAGAAATCTGCATATAGTAGTTGAGCAGGATAGAAATCAACAAGGTCGATCTTCAGACTTTAAGAACCAATATTGAATCTTTCAAATGAAAAATGATTAATCGGAAAAACAGTATTTTTACCCTGGCCTACTCTATTCAGTCTGTTTTTTTTTTTTCTTTCTTCTTCATGTAAAACACAAGGCTGGGATCATCTACTCACTTAGAACAAGATGAGGTATTATTTAAGTTGTCCTCCTTTGTCCATACTCTTTGGCCGTATTAATGATCCCATCAATTCCTATCTCTGCATTCGTTGTCATAGTGTGGGTGTATGTTGAATAAAAATTCATAATTTTTAATTTAATGGAGACATAGTACGTCTTATAACCTTTAATTCAGGAGGATCTTCTTCATTGTCAGCTGTGTGTATTTGGTGCTTAGGAATTTAGTTACTAAACTCATCATGTACGTTTTTCCTCAGGAGCCGCAATTTTAACTGAAAACATTTTGATCCATTTGGATTTTCTTGTGTTTGTAAATCATATTTCAATCGGAAAGACACTATTTAGGTAAAATTATAATCAGTCCTACGTTGAAAACTAAATTGAAATTAAATTCAAAAGGCTGCTTAAACAAAGTACAGTATATGGGCCAAAGTTTGTGAGCATCTTGCCATCACACCCATGTTGGCTTGTTGGACATGTATTCCAAAATCATGGCCATTAATATGGATTTACCCCACCCATAACAGACTTTAATTTTCTCTTTCCACAAGATTTAGTAGTGTGTCTTTGAGAATTTATGCCCATTCAGCCAAAACGGCTTTCGAGAAGTCCGGTACTGATGCTGGACTTGAAGACCTGGCTCGCAATTGGCATTGTAATTCATGCCATTGGGGTCCAATAGGGTTGAGCTCAGAGCTCTGTGCAGGCGGCAGGGGTTCCTCCAATGTCATATTGTACTACTTGTTGTTCAAAGGGGTACAGTCATTCTTGAACAAAAAAACGGTCCTTTACCAAACTAGCCACAAATTTGGAAGCGCACAATTGTCTAAAATGTCTTTTAGTGTTGTAGCATTAACAGTACCCTTCACTTGAAGAAAGGGGCTTAGTCCAAACTTTGAAAAACAGCCCCATATCATTATCCACCAAACTTTACAGTAGCCACTTTGTAGTTTGGAAGGTAGTGTTCTACTGGCCTCTGCCAAAGCCAGATTTGTACATCAGACTGCCATTTAGCAAAGTGTGATTTGTCACTTCAGAAAACACGTTTATACTTCCCTTAGAATCCAGTGTTGGCGTGCTTTACACCACTCCATCCAATGGCTGGCATTTCATGAAGCTACTGACACACAGTTCTGGTGCTGCTGTGGTTTCCAAAGGACAGTGCAGGACTGTGTAAATGATGCCACAGAGGATATGTTATTTTTATATGCTATGTGCTTCAACACTCTGCGGCCCTGCTCTGCAAGTGAGTGTGGTCTACTACTTCTTGTCTGAGCTGCTGCTGTTCCTAGATCCTTCCACTTGACACCAATAGACCTTACAGAGTAGGAAATTCTCATGCTGACTTATGGTAAAGGGGGCTTTTTTTATTTTTTACCAAAATGGCCCAAGTGTGGAACATTCCTGAAATAAATGACCTATTGAGGTGTAGGCAATCAATGTCATCAGTCATATTTTTGCTTAGTTTCCCCTCACCCTTCACCTCTAATCCTCTTTAATAAAACCCCTGTGTGCATCCAGTGTCCGTATGTGTGTGTCTTCTGGTGAAGTGCGCATGCGCTGGGCATGGAGCGATGCTTCAAAGGCCGCCTGATGCGTCACACAAGACAGAGAGGATGTGACCTATAAAATATCGAGCGGAAGATCCAATCGGATTTCGGTAAACGAGGTAAGACCTAAAACAGAAAACATGACAAATCCAATTGGGTACTGAGACGCGGAGACCAGCTTCCCCATTGTTGTGCAAGTGTTCACTCTGAGGATGTCAGATTTGTGATTAAGAAGCTTGGACCGGTAGAGTGTAAAGTAAAAGTAGATTTATTTTCGCGCACATTACATCAGTTGCTGGGGAGAATCTGATGATTGCCCACTGTTGTGACAGAAAATTAAACGCATATTATGGACAGCAGAGCCATTATTACTGTAAGAGAAAATTACAGGCATTTTACGGAAAAAAATTAATGAGGTAAAAGGTCCCTTGCCATTTAATATGGACTGTTCCTACTAATGTTTATGGACTATTGTAACAGGCTTAATGTCTAGTTCCATTATAAAGTGCAAAAGCAGATGAAGTATTTTTTTTTAATTTATAACAAAATGATTTGCTTAAACACACATTCTCATGTGAAACATTAATATGTACCTTGATTGGAAAGAACTAACTTAAAAATACTAAAACTAAAAAATACCGAACATATCTTTTTAAGCACATTAGAAAATGTTATATTACACAAGTTGACAAAATTCACATGATGGCAACTTGTTTGTGTTTTGTAGCTTTTACTTAAGAACACTAACTTGATAGATTATTCATTAGCTGACTTAAAAGGGTAGGATTTGTCAGAAAGAAACTACTTCTAAAATATTTGCATTCCACTTGTCATCTTGCAGAACAGAAGTATAATTCAAAATTTTATTTTTTTTTTTAAATTTCTAACAGAAGTGTTATGGATCGATTTATATTTAAGAAAGAAAACAATGACAGTGCTTAGTTTATTGCCATGTGTTCATGCCACAAGTAATATCCTAATGGGTACATAGTACAGTTCATACCCTAATGGAATGGCTCATCAGAATAATGACTGTAATACATTCTCAGCAAAAAGACAAATACACTTCCCGAAGCATACATAGAATAAAATTTGCATAGATAAGTACACACAAACACACACATACTTAACACAAGGGTAAATCAAAAAGTAAAGGTAATTTAAAAATTATGCGATAACTGCAGTGGATTGAAGCTGACACAATACAGTGTGTTCACAATGGCTTATGGGTAGTTCAAAAATGCTCAACACAGTGCTCTGCTGTTAGTCCAACTGAAGCCAAGGTCACATGAATATGGACGCAATGCTGCGGGTTTGCACTATTGTTGAACAATGTGCCGTAGTGAGATTTCTTTGGGCAGAGAAGACCTCCTTCTTGGACACCATTATAAGATGACCTTTGCATGGCTAGATGATCATCACGATCTCCTATGGTCTGTGTGATTCTTCCAGTGGGTTTCCGTTTTTGAGACTTAGCTGGTTTTTGAGATTTCCATAATTACGTACAGTTGATGTGATAATTACTGAATGACAGAACAGCACACTAAGCATTCAACATACAGTAACTCATCATTTTCTAAACTGCTTTGTCTTGAACAGGGTCGTTTGGGGTGCTGGAGCCAATATCAGCTAGCACAAGGCCCAAGACAGGACCCTGGACAGGGTGCCAGTCCATCGCAGGGTGTACACCCACACAGCCCAGCTACACACTAGTGACATTTTAGAATCACCAATCCACTTAACTTGCATTGTGGGAGGAAACGCATGCAAACTCCATGCAGGGAGGAACCGGGACACAGGCCCTGGTCTCCTTATTGCATGGCAACAGCGCTGCCACTGTGCCACCATGCCTCTCTCTCCAGTATAACTGACAAATGTTGCTGTAAAACCAAAATGCACCCAGATAGTTTGAGCACAGCCCTAATTGTAGGGTAGCTTTGTTAATTGTAAGTGCTGTAGCACGAGTGATGCTGTATACAGCTTTGCAATCTTACTTGTTGTTCAAGCTGACACAAATGTTGTGATAAAATCTCATTTTTTCCAGTTAATAGAGAGCTCTGGGATAATGCGCCCTTTTAAAGCGAAACACACTGTGTAAAGCTACCAATTCTGAAAGCTGTTGCAGAAAACTCCTGATTGTATGGTTATTTTAATAAAACATCTGATTTCTTCACTAATGACAACCTGTCTGGATTTCTTGGCAGAGCTGGCCCAATATAAACCATTAATCTAACTTTTTCAAGTGTAATCTTCATTTTCAGTTTATGTTCTTTATCTGACTCATTTATAAATTGTAATTCTATCTGAAAGCCACATATTTGCAAAAATCCTTATAAACTGACATGTATGCATATATTTACCTTTGATATTTTCTAGCATAAAATTAATTTTGTTTTGTTTTAAGGAATTTTAAATTTCTTGATTCATTTTGCTTTTAAGTCAAAAAGATAATTTTGGAGGGGGTGCTAGAGGGCATACCTTCTGGGGACTCCCTCGTTCTGCTGGGAGACTTCAATGCTCATGTGGGCAATGACAGTGAGACCTGGAAGGGCGTGATTGGGAGGAATGGCCCCCCTGATCTGAACCCGAGCGGTGTTTTGTTATTGGACTTCTGTGCTCGTCACGGATTGTCCATAACGAACACCATGTTCAAGCATAGGGGTGTTCATATGTGCACTTGGCACCAGGACACCCTAGGCCTCAGTTCGATGATCGACTTTGTGGTCGTGTCGTCGGACTTGCGGCCACATGTCTTGGACACTCGGGTGAAGAGAGGGGCGGAGCTGTCAACTGATCACCACCTGGTGGTGAGTTGGCTTCGATGGTGGGGGAGGATGCCGGTCAGGCGTGGTAGGCCCAAACGTGTTGTGAGGGTCTGCTGGGAACGTCTGGCAGAGCCCCCTGTCAGAAGTAGCTTCAACTCCCACCTCCGGCAGAACTTCGACCACATCCCGAGGGAGGTGGGGGACATTGAGTCCGAATGGGCCATGTTCCGTGCCTCTATTGTTGAGGCAGCTGACCGGAGCTGTGGCCGTAAGGTGGTCGGTGCCTGTCGTGGCGGCAATCCCCGAACCCGCTGGTGGACACCGGCGGTGAAGGATGCCGTCAAGCTGAAGAAGGAGTCCTACAGGACCCTTTTGTCCTGTGGGACCCCGGAGGCAGCTGATAGGTACCGGCAGGCCAAGCGGAATGCGGCTTTGGTGGTTGCTGAAGCAAAAACTCGGGCGTGGGAGGAGTTTGGGGAGGCCATGGAGAATGACTTTCGGACGGCTTCGAGGAGATTCTGGTCCACCATCCGGCGTCTCAGGAAGGGGAAGCAGTGCAGTGTCAACACTGTATATGGTGGGGATGGTGCGCTGCTGACCTCGACTCGGGACGTTGTGGGTCGGTGGGGGGAATACTTCGAAGACCTCCTCAATCCCATTAACATGCCTTCCAATGAGGAAGCAGAGCCTGGGGACTCAGAGGTGGGCTCCACCATCTCTGGGACTGAGGTCACCGAGGTGGTCAAAAAACTCCTTGGTGGCAGGGCCCCGGGGGTGGATGAGATACGCCCGGAGTTCCTCAAGGCTCTGGATGTTGTAGGACTGTCTTGGCTGACACGCCTCTGCAACATCGCATGGACATCAGGGACAGTGCCTCTGGATTGGCAGACCGGGGTGGTGGTCCCCCTCTTTAAGAAGGGGGATCGGAGGGTGTGTTCCAACTACAGAGGGATCACACTCCTCAGCCTCCCTGGAAAAGTCTATTCAGGGGTCCTGGAGAGGAGGGTCCGTCAGATAGTCGAGCCTCGGATTCAGGAGGAACAGTGTGGTTTTCGTCCTGGTCGCGGAACAGTGGACCAGCTCTATACCCTTAGCAGGGTCCTGGAGGGTGCATGGGAGTTTGCCCAACCAGTCTACATGTGTTTTGTGGACTTAGAAAAGGCATTCGACCGTGTCCCTCGGGGAATCCTGTGGGGGGTACTCCAAGAGTATGGGGTACCGGCCCCCCTGATAAGGGCTGTTCAGTCCCTGTACGATCAGTGCCAGAGCTTGGTCCGCATTGCCGGCAGTAAGTCGAACCCGTTTCCAGTGAGAGTTGGACTCCGCCAGGGCTGCCCTTTGTCACCGATTCTGTTCATAACTTTTATGGACAGAATTTCTAGGCGCAGCCAGGGTGTTGAGGGGGTCCGGTTTGGTGGGCTCAGGATTGGGTCACTGCTTTTTGCAGATGATGTTGTCCTGTTTGCTTCATCAGGCCGTGATCTTCAGCTCTCTCTGGATCGGTTCGCAGCCGAGTGTGAAGCGGCTGGGATGAGAATCAGCACCTCCAAATCCGAGACCATGGTCCTCAACCGGAAAAGGGTGGAGTGCCCTCTCAGGGTTGGTAGCGAGATCCTGCCCCAAGTGGAGGAGTTCAAGTATCTCGGGGTCTTGTTCACGAGTGAGGGAAGAATGGAGCGTGAGATCGACAGGCGGATCGGTGCGGCATCTGCAGTAATGCGGGCGTTGCATCGGTCTGTCGTGGTGAAAAAGGAGCTGAGCCGCAAGGCGAAGCTCTCAATTTACCAGTCGATCTATGTTCCTACCCTCACCTATGGTCATGAGCTATGGGTAGTGACCGAAAGAACGAGATTGCGAATACAAGCGGCTGAAATGAGTTTCCTCCGCAGGGTGTCTGGGCTTTCCCTTAAAGATAGGGTGAGAAGCTCAGTCATCCGGGAGGGGCTCAGAGTAGAGCCGCTGCTCCTCCGCATCGAGAGGAGTCAGATGAGGTGGCTCGGGCATCTGATCAGGATGCCTCCTGGACGCCTCCCTGGTGAGGTGTTCCGGGCACGTCCAACCGGGAGGAGGCCCCGGGGAAGACCCAGGACACGCTGGAGGGACTATGTCTCTCGACTGGCCTGGGAACGCCTTGGGATTCTCCCGGAAGAGCTAGAAGAAGTGGCTGGGGAGAGGGAAGTCTGGGCATCTCTGCTCAAGCTGCTGCCCCCGCGACCCGACCTCGGATAAGCAGGAGACAATGGATGGATGGATGGATAATTTCAATTGATCAAAAAGCTGGCGTGTTAACTATTTGAGATTGCTGTATAATAACTGTATATCGATGTGTGATCTTGTTACTGTTTGTGTGGTTATTTCAACATAAAATAGCAGCATTTGGTTTAATGGATTCCAAATCAGTTTTCCCTAAGCATTTACATCTGTGAGATTCTTATTGGTGCCCAAGTCTTTCTAAGTGTCCTTCACTGTGTATTAAAAGTGCAGGCCACTTGAAATAAAAAAAAGAAATGGCTATAATTTTTTTCTTTGGCTGATACATTGAAGAATGTTCAAGTTTAGGTATCTTACGTGTCTTCCACAGAGCACGTGCAGTGGTATAAAAATGATTGTCAAAGAATTCAAAGGCACACTTTAAAAAACAAATCAAACAGTTTATTTAACAACGCATGACAGGTATGTGAATATCAGAATGTGCATCTGGAAAGTAATCCTTTGACCCGAGTGTAAAAACTGTCTCTGGGTCCCAGTGCTTATGGTTCTGGACTGCTTGGCTGACTGAAGTAGCCGGAAAAGTGATTGGCTTTGGTCTTCAGTAATGCAGTTTGCCTTTGTAAGGGAGCACACGACATAAAAGAAATATCTTCAATAAAAGGGACCTACATTCTATTAATATTCTGACCCAAGCTCATTATTTTGTGCAGTGCTTTGTCATCCTGATCTTGGTAGGTTCTGTACGCTGGGGACATAAGGAATCCAAACTTTACTTTGTAGTTAATTAGTTTTAAAATATTTTAGAAAAAAATATCTGAAGACTTAATATATGTAAGTACTCTGTATATTAATTTGAACCAAGGTATACTGAAAAAGAAATATGGCAGTTGGGTACACCCAGATAAGCAGTCACGATTAATAGATAGATTGATAGATAAATAGATACTTTATTAATCCCATGGGGAAATTCATTTACTCCAGCAGCACCTTACTGATACAGAAAAAACAATATTAAATTAAGATTGATAATAATGCAGGTAAAAACAGACAATAACTTTGTATAATGTTTAATGTTAACATTTACCCCCCCGGGTGGAATTGAAGAGTTGCATAGTTTGGGGGAGGAACGATCTCCTCAGTCTGTCAGTGGAGCAGGACGGTGACAGCAGTCTGTCGCTGAAGCTGCTCCTCTGTCTAGAGATGACACTGTTTAGTGGATGCAATGGGTTTTCCATAATTGATAGGAGCCTGCTGAGCGCCCGTTGCTCTGCCACAGATGTCAAACTGTCTAGCTCCATGCCAACAATAGAGCCTGCCTTCCTCACCAGTTTGTCCAGGCGTGAGGCGTCTTTCTTCTTAATGCTGCCTCCCCAGCACACCACTGCGTAGAAGAGGGCGCTCGCCACAACCGTCTGATAGAACATCTGCAGCATCTTATTGGAGATGTTGAAGGACGCCAGCCTTCTAAGGAAGTATAACCGGCTCTGTCCTTTCTTACACAGAGCATTAGTATTGGCAGTTCAGTCTAATTTATCATCCAGCTGCACTCCCAGGTATTTATAGGTCTGCACCATCTGCACACAGTCACCTCTGATGATCATTGGGTCCATGAGGGGTCTGGGTCTCCTAAAATCCACCACCAGCTCCTTGGTTTTGCTGGTGTTCAGGTGTAGGTGGTTTGAGTCGCACCATTTAACAAAGTCATTGATTAGGTCTCTATACTCCTCCTCCTGCCCACTCCTGATGCAGCCCATGATAGCAGTGTCATCAGCGAACTTTTGCATTTGGCAGGACTCTGAGTTGTGTTGGAAGTCCGATGTATATAGGCTGAACAGGATCGGAAAAAGTACAGTCCCTTGTGGCGCTTCTGTGTTGCTAACCACAATGTCAGACGTACAGTTCCCAAGACGCACATACTGAGGTCTGTCTTTAAGATAGTCCACGATCCATGCCACCAGGTATGAATCTACTCCCATCTCTGTCAGCTTGTCCCTAAGGAGCAGAGGTTGGATTGTGTTGAAGGCACTAGAGAAGTCTAGAAACATAATTCTTACAGCACCACTGCCTCTGTCCAAGTGAGAGAGGGATCAATGTAGTATATAGATGTTGGATTGGTACTAAACTTTTGACTTTGGTGTCCATAGCAGCTTTTGGACCTCAGTACTGGTACCAAAATGCTATCAAAGCAAATAATGAATAACTCCCCTCAACTCCCATCCAATCTCACTGCAGTCTCCCTGCCTTGGTGCACTCCACTAGGAAATGCAAGGAGCCAATTCCTCCTTGGAGTCTCCAGCATGTTGAACTAGATGTTGACTAGTAGGGGTTGGGTTCGACAGAGACCTGTCCATTCCATATTACAATGAATTTTGCCTGCAATTATTATTATTGCAGTTGTCTTTGTATTGTGATTCAGAATTGTGATTTATTGCTGCTTTTATTGAAAAGCAAAGTTGGACAGAAATTCCCATTTTCTAGGCTTTGTGACCAATACAATGACATATATGATTAAAATTAAGGTGTTTTTATTGAGTCAAAAAGTAAACTTTGTGACTGCATCCATAATAATAGAAATGTATGGAATTAAGAAATTTCACACTGGCAGTGCCATATTATATGTAGTGTTCCATCAGGTTTGCTGTATCGGTAATCAGCTTGTGCACTGGAAGATACAACAATTTATGCTTCAGCTGCAGTGCTTGAAGGCCTTTGGTGCCTCTGTTGGAAAACCCAGCAATGTGCCTTATTCTTTTGTGAGAGCCACACGACAGCTGTTAGTTTGAGTGCGTGATGAGCCACCAAGTTTAATCTGTTCTCATAGCATTTAATATGAGGAAAGCTGACCACCTGAGCTGCATCAAATAATATTCGCCACGTTGTCGGGGACTAACGCTGACATTCTTTCTCATCAATTCCCCATTCCTCAGTGACATTACGAAGTACCTCAGCTACTGTATGTTGGCCCTGTATAACTTTCATGAACACCTAGAGTTTATAGGACATAAGAGGATAAGCACCATTCTTCAGTTATATGGTGTGATGTTACTGTAACTAAACACTGTGCGTCTCTTGATGTCCATGAATCACATGTCAGGGCAACACTTCCCACTTTAAAGAGAAGCTGTTTTAATTCCGATTTAGCCTCCTTCTACAGGAACTGCTGCATCTGAGAAAAAACATTGCAATGGAATAACGGACATGCAGGCAGTCCCCGGGTACGGGCTACGTACGAGATAAGGACTGTAGGTTTGTACTTAAGTTGAATTTATATGTAAGTCGGAACAGGTACATTACTTTAATAAATGTTATTGTTGATTGACTGTAACCAAGTGCTCTGCCAATGAATGATGGAGTTTCACCTCTTTCTGACCTTTTTATTATTTCTACTTTATTTTCAATGGTGACGGTTTTTCTCTTCTTTACTGTAGCACCAGCACTTGCATCCGATTTGTGTTTCAGAGACATTCTTGAAGGGTGAAGAGAAAAGGTTAAGTTGAGCTCTTCTGCACAGCACTGTACACGCTATCACAGCAGATTAGGCACCAGTCATCAACACGTCTGATGTATAGGGTGGTCCAGATGTAATTATGCAATTTTCATTACGCTATAACTTACTCAGTTTATTACATAGAAAATCACCTGAAAAATCCTGGACCATCGAGAAGTGTGCGAACTGACGACACGAAGAATCGTCTTCGTGCCGAACTGGAATCATCCCCACATAAATCAAAGTCATCCAGACGATCTGGATCTGCATAATTAGATCTGGACCACCCTGCACTGACAAGAGACAACTTCCTGCTATGTAAGTAACACTACAAGCAGGCTTGCTATTGAGAATGAATGGGGGCAGCGAGGGGCGGTTCATCACCAGCCCACATCACAGTCGCCTTCACTACAGTATGCTGCCTGCGGTGTCCACCGCTCCCATTCAACACGCAGCTATCCAAGGCACACTACAATGCTACTCCCCCCGCTTCCCCGTTCAGCCTCCGTGGCCTCCGTTCAGCCACAACAGAGTCACCACTTGCAGCATTACCAGCCGCCCACCTAGAACGAATGGAGCAGCCGTGTGTGGTGGGTGGGCAATGAAACCGCTTGCCGCTGGGAGCCGCCCGACAGACACTACACTGCACAAGCAGTGAAATCGACCCCCTCCAGCCTCCGTCCAGCCACCTCTTGCAGCGTCCCTGGGCCAAAGATGACGGAGCGGCAGTTACTGAGGCACATGCGTTGCAGCTGCGGCCCCGTTCATAGGTCGGATGTCCGTAACCTGGGGACTACCTGTATGCTTAAGAGTTTGCATCTTTTTGTAGAATTCTGCATTCTCAACCAAATTTTATGAACCATTTTACCAATAAAATATGCAATTTGTTGTCCAATTTGGCTTATCACAACTGCTGGGGAATTTATTTAAAGTTATGTTCAGAGCTTTCTTCTTACTTGGCATAGCTGTGTGCTTGGATCCATCAGTGTTTATCTTCTGGTGTTGTCAAGTGAGATGCGGGAGAATATTAGTGGCGTTACCATGCTGCTTGACTTTACTGTGGCAAATTTTGAATATGGCTGTAGCCATCTCAAGTTCTCCAATTACTTTGTGAAATCCAAAGTGAGTCCAAGTTTTAGATTTAAATTGCAATGGCACTGCGTAAATCTGACATTAACTGCATAAGTAAATGTATGTACTGTGCATTCTAATTACATTAATTGCATCAGTAAACTGGCATCATGGCAAGAGCAAATGCCTGGTTGCATGTAGCTCACATTTAATCACGTAATATGCATGGTTGCACTTGGTTATATTTTCTTGATTGAAATATTGGATTTAATTTGCTTGGTGATTCAATAATAGTTCAGAATCATGATTTGTAAATGAATTGATTTTTTCCCCCAGCCCTATTGGCTTGGGTGCTGCAATCTAATAAAACGGCTGAGCGTGAGATGCTCGAAAACTATTTACTTCTGGTGCCAAAGTTAACTAAATGCTTGGTATTGTACTTTTCTAAAAATGTAGTTTTTCTGTGCTTTTCTAGTACTCATATATCGTTCAGCCCTATTTACAGTACTTGTATCAATTTAGTTGCAGTTTTAGCATGTCTCAAACTATCCTATCATCCCAATTGAGATGCTTAAAACCGACAATGGGTGGGGGGAATACAATAATGGCATAATGTAATTAAGGTATATTCATTTTATTGGGCTGTATTGGAATTCTGAATTAAAATTGAAATTGTAGTAAAGCAAGCAAGACAATGCTGCTATTCCCATATTGATTTGGTTGTTAAAAGCTTTAAATTAACTGAGTGAGAAACCGTTTTTAAGGTGTTTGAAATCTTTTGTGAATTGAAATTTACAGTAATTTAATGAAATGAAAGCAGTTTATAGTTTTATAGTGCCAATGAAATGCTTCTAAGGATGAACATCACTTGTTTGCTTAAGATGCCAGCTGATATATGTAAATTGTGCTTTCAAAAGCATATATTGCTTATTTTCTATTTTAAACAGTGCTGTTTAACATAAAGCAGTGCTGTTTAACATAGTATAAGTTGTTAATGTGTTTTTATTGTATTATAATTTCATAAAATATTTGTAGTGTTCATTTTTTCGGTATCTGCTTTAAAACTGGTAATCTAATATCAATGCTAAGTATGTGCTGCCATTTATCAGACTACAAACCACATTTTTATTTGAAGTACTCCAATTATATTCTGTTGTAAAATACCCTGCAGTAACAGTCTGCATTAAAATGCTTACAATATTTAAAAGCAGCAGTGAGTAAGTGTCAGAAGGTGGTTACAATAATCGAACGACTCAAGCTGATGTGCTGGCTGTCCTTACAAATAAATGGCAAGAATTTTATAGTGATGGTATAGAAGTCCGAGGCAGACAGGCAAATAAAGAGCAGAGATTAAAGAAAATGTCGTCAGACTTCAGTGATTTGTTGATTTACTCAACAGGGTTGTCAGCACTTTTTCAGGAAAATGTCATTTTCAAAAAATGACCAAGTTGCTTATTTAGTCAAGTTTATTTTTACTGTAATAGTGTAATACTCTATTTTTCCCTCCGTTTAAAGGCTCTGAGCCAAAGTGCTTGCCCACTGCTCCATAGGATGGGTGTATGGGCTTTCACATCAGTTTATTCCCCACTTTCTAGTGCGGTGCTCATTACTCATTTACCTCATTCTAACCTTGGAAGATTATGTTGGTAGCTTCTCTAAGATGAGGCAGTTACCTCTTGCGCTTTCAGCTGTGAATTATGTTTAGTTAAACCTTGATTCACATTTATTCACTTGTTCTTAATAATTCATTCTTTTACAGCCTTACATAAATTTGTGTGTGAGTATATGTGTGTATATGTGTATATTCAGTATATATTACACACACACAATGTGTGTGTGTGTGTGTATATATATACACAGTGGAACCTCGGTTCACGACCATAATTCGTTCCAAACCTCTGGTTGTAAACCTAATTGGTCGTGAACAGAAGCAATTTCCCCCATAGGATTGTATGTAAATACAATTAATCCGTTCCAGACCGTACGAACTGTATGTAAATATATTTTTTAAAATATTTTTAAGCAGAAATATAGTTAATTACACCATAGAATGCACAGTGTAATAGTAAACTAATGTAAAAACTTTGAATAACACTGACAAACACCCAGGCTCCCTGCTCAGCTGCACGTACAGGCTCGCTTTCAGCTGCACGCTCTCTCTCTCTCTCTCTCTCTCTCTCTCTCTCTCTCTCTCTCTCTCTCTCTCTCTCTCTCTCTCTCTCTCTCTCTCTCTCTCTCTCTCTCTCTCATATCAGCACACGAGCCTGCCTGCTCTCGCTCTCTCTCTCGCTCATCAGCACACGAGCCTGCCTGCTCTCTCTCTCTCTCTCTCTCTCTCGCTCATCAGCACACGAGCCTGCCTGCTCTCTCTCTCTCTCTCTCTCTCTCTCTCTCTCTCTCTCTCTCTCTCTCTCTCTCTCTCTCTCTCTCTCTCTCACATCAGCACACGAGCCTGCCTGCTCTCTCTCTCTCTCTCTTACATTGCAGCAGTTCAGCAGTTCACGTCTGACCAAGAACAATGCAACACGTGCGGAAATCATCAGCGCGCACAAACCGAAAGGGAAACTGGCTTGTTCGTATACCGAGTGTGTGGTCGTGAACCGAGGCAAAAGTTTGGCAAACTTTTTGGTCGTAAACCGAGTTGTACGTGTACCGAGGTGTTCGTGAACCGAGGTTCCACTGTATGTATATATATATATATATATATATATATATATATATATATATATATATATATATAATACACACACACACACACACACACTCTCACTAGGGGGCTTTACTCTACGTGCTAGCCTCATTGCGGTTCTGCTGTTCGTGTATGGGGATGCGGATGTACAATTTAAACAGACTTCAGTTTTCATTTGAAGTGCTACATTTGCATCAACATGACGTATAACTGCCCATGATTGAATTTCATTTCTTTCTCACTATTAAATAAAGCGACTTTTTCAAATGTTTGGCTCTGAGATTTCTTAATTGTTAATTGTCTTTGCAAAATGTATTCTAACAGGAAACTGTTAACGTTTTAATATGAATGGCATATCAAGATCTCCTTTGTTGTCTAATGTTATCTCCTGAAGATGTACTGCATTACCTTTCACCACCAACTGTTTCAGCATAGTCTATTGATACGCATTTAACCATTTTGCCGTGTTACCGATCAACATTTTTGGCATAAATTTGTTTGACTTCCTCGTTTCTAGGTGCTAGGATTGCCCGTGTAATCATTTTTTCTGTTGGTAACCCTTTGGGATGAAATTCTTCAATAAGATTTGGACATAATAAGTCTTTAATTGGGAACTTAAAGTTAGGAAAATGCGAAAATATATAAGAGCTGAGAGTGCAGGAAGTGTGTCTTACAAAAGCATTCACAAGACTGAGCGGTGAGAGTACTGTGGTCTTGTTTGAAAATGGTTGATAGGAGAGCGTGACTTGAAAGAATCACATGGCAATATTCTCGTCTTGTGGGACGAAAGAGTTTTTTGTATAATAGAGATATATATAAACATATATTTGCTTGTAATAAATTGTAAAAGGTTACTTGTGTATTTACAAAAAATTCCATATTATATAGACCAAAAATGGTCTAGTGCCTATGAAAAATTGGCACCAGAGGAAAGCAGTCTAGATATCATGTGCTTAGAGCTAGGATGAGTTTTTAATTGTGTGTTTTTAGTTTTCAACCGGAATAGTACTAGCCTGCTATATGTTAGCCATATAACGTAGATAAAGAGCTGCCTTCTGTGTTTACAATTATGGGGCCCACTTAAATATTAGGTGTTTGAGTACTAAGCCTTTTTTTTTTTTTTTATTGGAGATTGTGCTTCTTGCTTGTATTGTCTGTTATCTAACTACACAATGGAAGTGTACTATCTGGTCTAGTTCTAGATATGCTTACTAAGTAAACTGCATTTTTTATTACTTGTCCCTGTGTTCTGATACCTGTAAATACTATCACAGCTGTACAGTGGTTGTCTTTCTCTTTTGGAGCCTTTGGTCTTTAAATATGGACTGAATACGTGGAATATTTGGGATGTAAAATTACTATTATTATTTGCACAATTTTAATTTATCATTTTTAAAAGCCTGGAAAGTAAAAACTACAACAATAGAACCTTTCTAACGTAATTTGTTGAAGGATATTTGCTTAATTAAGCAAGTGTAAGTTTGGGATGCACATGTTTCAGCTGGATGCTTTGTACTCACAGCAGCTAATCAAGTGCACTTTATTTCAAAAACATGACTCTGATTGTCTTCTTTATTCATGCAGAATGCAAATAGATTAAATTAACTTTATTAAATCCAAGGGGAAGTTCATGTGCATACCGCAGCAGAAACTTAAAGCAAAGATACAGACTCGCAGGACAGATCATACAGTCAATAAATCTGAATGAGTAAATAAAAATATGTATGTATGTATAATGTGCTGAAATTTCAGAATGAACTTGAAGAATAAGTCAGGAGGTAGCTTTGAATTGCCTGATAGTAGTGTGCAGAAAAGATCACCAGAGGCATGCATAGCACACAGTGGTGGAATGAGCCTGTGGCTAAAAGTGTTCCATGAGAGCACCATCTGGAGAGGGGGATTTTTCTTGATGGCATCCAATTTTGCCACCATCCTCTTCTCCACAACAGCTTCCAGTGTGTCCATCGTTCACCCTTGGATGGAGCATGCTTTCCTGATAAATGTATTCAGGCATTGTGTTTCTTTTGAGCTCTTGTTGCTTCCCCAGGCAAACACAGCATAGAACAACACACTGGCTACTATAGACTGATAGAACATCTTCAGCAGCTTTCTGCACACATCTGCTCTGGCTCTTCCTGTACAGTACCACTGTATTGTCAGACTAGTCCAGATTGTTGTTTGTTAACCCCCAGGTACCTGTGCCTCTGCACCACTTCCATCTACTCCCCCAAATGGTGGCTTGTCTCAGAAACCTGTTGGCACGCCACACGTCCACCACCAGTTCTTTTGTCTTGCTGATGCTGCCTGAGGTGGTTGTCCCTGCACTACAAGATAAAGTCCTCCACAACTTTGCTATACTCAGACTCATCTCCATTTTTAATGTAGCATATGATGAAGGAGTCATCTGAAAACTTCTGTCAACACTGGTATTGTACTAGTAGTTTGTTGTGTAGAGGGTAAACAGGCTGTACTTGTTTTATAAAAAAAAAAAACAAAAAAAACCTTTGTATATTGTCTGTTTTGATCAAGAAAAAATCAATTATTTTTTGTTTATTATCCAAGTCTAAATTTGATCCAGTTTTAGCAGCTGGTAACGCAAAGACTAGTTAGTTATATCCCAATATGCAAACACATAAAATCCATATGTAAAGTCATAGAACTGAAATGGGGTGTACTTTCTTGTTTTTATCACTGTTGTCAGTTTTAAGAAAGCATGCTAATTGAATTTTAGTTATTAGGCATTCAGTTGTCAGTTGTAGGCACTTTATCATTACACCATAAATAGACATTTGATGTTCGCTTGTGGCATCTTTCTGTGCCACTTCATTGGGTCCAGAGTCCACTTGAATTTCAGGTCAGTTATTTTGGAACAAAGATAAGATCATTTTTGATTTTAAAGTTAAATTAAAGTTAATCTGTAATTTTTTCATGAAACTGAAAAGCAGACTAAATGCATTATTGGTGGGAAATGCTTTCTTATTACTTTAAATTGTCTGCCCCACCCCATGTTTGTTTGTATGTGTATGTAATATATATATATAAATAAAAATGTTTTTGTGTGACTCACTCACTGATCAACAAAACCATTATTTCCTGTTTACCTTTAAAGCAGTAATTTGGCAGGGTTGTATATTTAGGGCATTAGGTATCCGTTAAGAATGAACATTTCAATTTGTCAGTATTTAGGGGTTAAGTAACCCACAATAGAAAAACTTAAACACCCCCAAAATCTCAACATCTTGATAAATGTAATTGAAATTGGTGACGTTGTTGAAAAAGATACTTTTTTTTTTTTTGATGTGTGTGTTAACACTCTAGCCAGTGGGACTTTACAATTCATCACGTTCACCATTTCGCTACAGTGATTGCATAGAGGAATGGGGCATACTGGTTTATGCAAATGAAGGCAGAAGAGAAGAGAAAGGAGCAAAGTTTAGTGAAGCTTGAAGAAGAGGCATTTAGCAAGTGCTTGCCAGGATACACTCACACTAGTAAGAGAGGTATGTAGCCTCTTTAGCATTAGACCGGAGTGTTATTCAGGATGCGAAAACTGTGCTAAAAGCGCTAGTCCCGAGTGTCACTCGGGAAACTATACAGATGTGTCTTGTGTAAGCGTTAGAAACAAGAATCACTCGGGCTGTTAAAAGTGCTGTCAGTGCTGCCGATCTTTGGAAAAATTATGTCTGAGTGTAGGTTTGCACTAATTATGAAATATTTGCACTTTACCAACAATGAAGACTTTGAGAATACTCATTCAGCATCCAAACTGAAAACAATTTGAGAGATATACCAGCCCGTTATACTAAAATTGTGGAGCGTGTACTTTCCTGTCCTTGATGTCCGCATAGATGAAAGTCTCAGACTGTCATGGATCTATAGTACAACACATCAAAAAGAGCAAGATTTGGCATTAAGGTTTAACGGGATACTTTGGTTCTGTACACAGGGAATGGGACAATGTTTGATTCTAAATACAATTGGTACAGTGTTTGCTATGTTATTGGTGCCAACTTTGATAGATGTCCATGGTTACACAGTAACCTTGATCCAGCAGAACAATTTTTATTCTTCGCCACAGTTGTTTGACATCTTGCAACAAAGAACGACGGTCACTTATGGAACAGTGTGTCCCAGCCGTTGTCATGCCTGAAGACTTTGGCAGAGCTAAATTACAGCAAGGTGTGCTAATAGCTTGGCAAAAGAGTAAAGTGCTTGTGCTGAAATGGAAAGACAAGAAAGATGTTTGTCTTCTTACCACTGTACATAATGCAGCTAGGGTCACTGTACAGGCAAAAGGTAACAAACAGGTTACAAGGCCTTGTGCTGTGGTTGACTACAGCAGCACCATGGGCAGTGTAAATGGTGTGGATCAAGAATTGACTTTCTATCCCGTTATGCGGAGGTAACAAAAGAAATACTCAAAAAGATATTTCATCATCTGGCGGAACAGTGCATTTGGAATGCATTCATGGTATACAAACAAAAAGCTGGCAAAACTGTATCTCATGCAAACTTTACATGCCAGCGTGTAGAACAAATCATTGCCGCACATCCACCGTCCACACTACCGCTAAGGAGACGCTGCCGACCCAGCACATCGCAGATCAATCCAGAGCTTCTTATTGGTAGACATTTTATCGATTATATACTCCCAGCAGAAAGAAAAACCAGAATCCAACTTTTACCAGTTCAGTGTACAGTACTTTTTAAAAACTGATAAATCTGGAAAGAAGCACGCTATTATTGTCCCAACTGTACCGTTGGATTGTGTCTTTCACCATGCTTTAAAATTTACCACACAAAAGACTAATTTTGAGATTATATACTGTTTTGGCATAATTAGTATTATTATCATTAATGTTATTATTTTTGTTGTTATTGTTCATTTCATATTATTTGTAAAATTATTGTAATATATTGCAATGCTAAGGAGGTTAATATATATTCCATCCAAGTCATCTTATTTGCAGCCTTGTGCAAATTCTGAGGTGGGTACTACAGTTCACAGCAGCCATTGAGCTGCTCCAGATGATTTCATTAGCGCTCACAAAGTTGAAATAAAAGCATTGATGAAAGCGCCATAACATCAAAGGCCGCAACTGCTACATTTTCCCTCCAAATACCAACCCCACCACCACCTTGTGATAACAATTTCATTGTCTCACTGGATTACAGCATTTGTCTTCTCCAGTTGTCCATGATGAGCACTGTGTCATTACTTCATTGATAGTCCTGTGATGTCCACTTGTGTACTACATGTGGCATCTTTCTCATTCTTTTTGGCCTTGGGACCCAATTTTACCATTTTCATTTCCTTGAAGACCCACTAACAGCATTTTAAGGGCGTGTGGGGTTTGGTCCCCCTTCATGATGCAAGCACAGTTATAAACTGGAAAAAATAAAAAAAAATTTTAAAATTTTTTTTACCTTTTTTTTTTTTTTTTGTTTTTTAACATTTTATTCATTTTATTAGAATCAAACAACAATCCATACAAGCAAGTCAAGTTTAACAAAACTAGGTACGAAACGAATCAGCCCCCCATTGCATAGCCTTGCATTCTTCAAAAAAAAGCCAACACAGTTGTTCACCTGCATATTTTCATTTAGTTAACAGTACCAACCAATGATGAGTTTTGAGTGCTTTTTCAAAACCTGCAAATTAACCGATGCAGACAAGCCACGATTACATAGAACGAAGCTTGTTTTTTTTCTATAGCTGATGTTGATGCTGTTTTTCAGAAAGTGATAGGAAAAAATGGGATGCTTTTGAGTGAGTAAAAGTAATTCGTAACTTTTGTTTTCTTTCTTAGTCAACATTTATTTAAATCCCATTATATACTGAGGCATTAGTAATTTTAGGCTTTGGTGGTAATGGAGATTCGAGATTTTAAGCAATTTTTTGCTTTGAATGAATCGACTTTAAATCACCTTTGTAACATCAACGTCAACTACACCATCACCATCGCGAGACCATATGTAACAGATAAACAGTAAGCCACACAATTCAACTAATAATAATAGCCCCTGTAAAAAAAAATACAAATATTGAATGCAAAAATGATTTGGTTAGTTATGTAGTACTTCTGATATATCTGATTAACCAATGGCACACTAACTCTGGCCCATTGACGTAGAATATTTCCTGGGTGAGGCTGGGTAAATTAATTATATAAAATACATCTCTACCTAAAGCACAGTGTTATCTGAGTCAGATATGGTTACCTGTCCTTATTTTAGTATTCAGCACATGTCTGCCCCTCTGTAATTTGTTCTAGTAAAAAGTCTTACAGTAAAATATTTTTATTCTTTCTAAAGGAACAAACTCTATAAATGCACATTTTTTTTTTTCAAACCCATGTGGTTTACTTGATTATTTGGCAGAGTACAAGCAGAACAGAGAATCTGAAATTTTAGACTGGACCAGTCAGATGTTGTTTACAGTAAAAATGAATTTTCAAAGCAGACTCGAGGATAAAGGACTCATGGAGGCCATCATTTTTTTTTCTCTCTTAATTAGTGCCAAGGAGGTTGTGGTTATACTGTAAAGGAGATTGTGGGTTTCATGCTTCCGATAGCCTTTTAAAAACAGATGCTGACCCAGAGAACAGATTTTTTTTTTTACATGCATTTTCCATTCTTGTTTAACTGAATATGGTTGTTGCAATGCAGCATAGTTCACTGAATTGTGCATTGTGTTGATGTTAAAATCAGTCTACTTGTAGGTGCAAATTGTGGTCATTGTAAAGCAATTAGCACTGAATATGTTTTTTACTCTTTGAATTTCTACAGTGGTCTTATGGTTTGCTGCAATATTTTAAAAACTGTGTGTGTGAGAGAGAAAATAGAAACTTGCCCAATGTTTTGTTAAGAAATTAAGTGTCTTAACTGCAAAAATTTCATTTGCTAATAATTTAGCTTTACCATGAAATGTTGGAGTGCTCTTGTGGTGTTTGCTTCTTTAGTAAGGCTACTTTTTCATTTATTTTTAAAATGTGCTTTGAATTTTAAAGATGTTTTAATTTTTAGATAAAGTGAGGCAAATATAAAATGTCAGATGCAAAAGCAGCTCTTCAGTAACTTTTGGAGTTCATTAATTTTCAACTGGTTGCACTGTAGAGAAAAGCCAAGCAAAATGACCCCTTTTATTGGCTAACTAAAAAGATTACAATATGCAAGCTTTCGAGATTACATCTCACCTGAAGTAGGGGCCTGAGTTGCCTCGAAAGCTTGCATATTGTAATCTTTTTATTTAGCCAATAAAAGGTGTCATTTTGCTTGGCTTTTCTCTACATTCATAATGGCTAACACGGTACAACACCCTAGTACAACTGGTTGCACTGTAATACATTTTCCCATATTAACAGTACCAGATGCACACCAGTCCCCTCGTTGGTCAGACTGCTTTTTTATGTAGATATCTTTTTGAGTCTGTATTGGTAAAACTGGAGAAGTCCAGAGCTGTGTTTTACTTTGCTTAAGAATTATCCACTACTAAAGCCAACCATTGAGTCACTTTGAGTAAATTGCTCAGATTTCTTATGTGAATTCCTTTACTTAACCTTAAGTTGTTTTTGTTAGAAAAACATTTTCTTCACGGAATGCTCTTATAATTAGATTTATATAGGGAATTTAGAAGCAAGCTTTAAAAACTTTAATTTACCATTTTTGGTGAAGTCCTTTAGAGACTTAAAAAACAATCTTAGGTTTGCTTGCTCTGGTAATTTTATAGCAGTAATATTTTTTTCACACAAGTGAATTTAAAGCACATAACTTTATATATAGTAGCATCAAGTAATGGGCTGCAGGAGTTTTTCTAGGGAGCAGCAACTTCATTTACTCACAGGTGGCGCAGTGGTAGTGCTGCTGCTTTGCAGTAAGGAGACTGTGGAAGATTGTGGGTTCGCTTCCCGGTTCCTCCCTGAGTACTGAGAAAAGCGCTATATAAATGTAATGAATTTATTATTATTAATTATTATTTAGTTGTTTGAAGCCATGTTGTCTTGACCTATACATTTACAGCTTAGGATGGTAATGGTATTTATAGGAAACTGTGCATATATTTTAATATTAAAAAATTCATTGCTCTACATTTGAGTGTAGTAAATGGTCAACTAGAACTGAAACACTACACAGTTTACACTTTTCTGAAATTAAAATTAATTGAATTAAATATTTTTTAGGTAACAAAAAATGTGTTTATATTCTAACATTACAATATAAATTTTAATGAGAGGAGAATGTTAACAAAGTACAGGTTTGGTGATCATAGCCTGGCTTTCAAAAGCAATTCCTATGGAAGTACTTGGAGAATGGGTGGTAAAGAATAAGGTGTCATTGTAAGACGAAGGCAAAAATGTAGTATGATGATGAATGTAGAATGATAGTGAACAGTTTAAATAATTAGACACAGATATCTCATAGTAAATACTTCAGCTTTGTCATAAAGTTATCTTTCCTATGATTACAGAGCTGTATAATTGAAATGGTTTGATTGTTAGGAAGTCAGGCAATTCTGAAATGCTGAAATGGGTGAAGACACAGCAGAAGTGTGGCGTGGAGTCCATTGCTGGGCTCAGCAGACATCAGTGCACCAGAATTATTAAAACTGATCTTTTGAAGTCTTGCTAGTTATGATTTCTGTAGTCTACTGCTTCTAAGATGGCTGGTTGTGCCCTAAGTTGAAAAGATAAATTGTGCCAAGACCAAATTATTTTACTGCAAAAATTACCAATGTCCTCTCAGTATTGACTCTCTACTTCTTTTTTGAGTTTCAAAAGAGTCTGCATGAAATGTGTTGGTGGTTTTAGAAGAGGACAGCAAACCCTGTACAAAAAATGGCCACCTCATGGCCTGTATGTCAATATATTACTAATGATTGGAAATGTTCCAAGATTTCTGTGAATTTTGTATTTAGGATAAAGAAAGGTACCTTGTTATGCACATTTTCTGTAATGGCTGTGAGGCAGTTGTTGTTATGAGAACAGCAGGTTATGATTGGTTCCATGTTTGTTATAGAGAAATGTAAAGTGTGATGGTGCTTCAGTTTAAAATACCACCTCAAAGCCCAAACAGTGACAAAACACCACAAATAATAATGCTGTACTCTGTGTGTGCTGAGAAAACCCAACTGGTTTTCAACAAGATGAATACAGCTGCGATGGTGATTAGGATCTCCACCTTTCTGTTAGTTGAGGTGTTCTCAGTGCTGTAGGTGCTGTCTGATTATATACAGTTTTGGAGGGTTGGAACTCTCCGGGTTGAGCCTGTCAGCCATTGTGGTACTCCAGAGTGCCCAGGGTCCACTTTTAAATTAAAAGTGTTGTTTTGGTAAAAGAAACCAGTTTATAACTAGGAGCTTCACACTCTTTATCTAGAAGTCTCTGGAATCTAAAAACTTTCTCATTTTTTCTCCTGTAGAACCCAATAAATATTTTTTGTGGCAGACTGATAAACCATTATAGTGAAAGCTAATAAAAAGACTGCAGTGTATAACATACAAACAAGTTAGAAAATGTATGTATTATGTTATAATCTGGTGTGCTCAGCGACTTAGTTAACCAGTATGAAAGTTGGGGCATTTCACATTTTTCTATTTACTTTGTCCAAGAGTCAGGTATTATATTTTTAAGTATTTTTGTTACAATGGGTCATAGTCAAAAATAATAACAATAATAGAATGCAATTACCAAACATATGTTAGTAGACTACATTAAATAAATGCTTTTTAACAGCAGTTTACAATGGAGTTAAAATGGAGCACAAGTAGGCTTATTTCCTCTCAGCATTCAGCAAGAGAAGTCCATAAGCCCTGCTTCCATCTCCTGATGTTCTACGGACGTCACCTGGAGAGGTTGGTTGCTCCTGCTACTTGGTCATTCAGCAGGAATGATCTTGCTTCTTGAACACAATCTGCTCAATCTTATTTGGGCAATTCCCAACCAGCTGCCTCTTCTCCACCGCAGCACCTGTTCCACCTTCATCCTGCTTCTTTCTTTTTCTTTCTTTCATTTCTTTTCAGTCTTCCCGTAACAGCTGAGGATCTTTTTTTTTGAAACTCCCGTGGATGCAGATGCCTGTTTGCACCATCAGAATGCTAATGAGGAAGTTGGCTGAACTGCACGTGAAAGTGTTTTCTGCCTATCTCCTGAGGCTGCTCTGCTCCTGCACGTCACTGTGATTGCGCATTTCCTTCTTGAGCCTGAGCACACTGCATTTCAAACAAAATCTACACGCTGACACGGATTCTTAGCTCATCTTATCACAGATAGTGACTCTGTGTAACTAATAACAGTTTAAAGTGACGCATGTCGTTTCAGCTGCCTTAAATCCAGTAGTGGTGTTGCAACATTATTGAATTTCAGTTCTCAATGCAGTATTTTATTTTAAGGGCTCTTTATGTCTTTTCAGGCTTGTGTGTTTTTCACGTGACAATTTTTGACTTCCTTTATTTAATATTTATAGCAGCGGTGGTAGTCTAGTATATGAGGAAATTCCTATTTGTCTGACCAATGTGCAACTAATAATCACCATGATTTGGATTAGTGGAATCTAATTGTTAGATTGTATTATAAAATAGTATTTTACAAGAATTTATTCCTGATTGTCTGTCATAATAACATTTTATGTTCCTTTTTGTAATATATGTAATGTTGTATGAAGCCAACAACAGTTTTCAGAATGTCAATTGCATTATGGTCTTCTAATGTCAGAATTCTTTGATTTACCAGAAGAAAGTTTGAGAATCTTGGCTGTGTTATTACATAAAAGACTTATATAATGTGCAATGCAATGTTCTTAATGTTCTTATGAGAATGTGTAAAGTAATCCTACAAGTGATGACATTCCTCAAAAAATGTTATGTAGCCAATAACATATTTATAATAAACAAATTTGAAATAAAAATATCTTCATATATTAGTGCAGAGCTTTTTTAAATTTTAGCTTACACAAAGCATAGAAAAGCACATGGCAGTTAAAGACAACTTGGATTAATTTAGGTCAAACAGGCAGTTGCCCAGAAATCGTATACATCCTGTGCCTGGTTTTAGGATGACATCGAAAACAAAGGTCTAAGAAGAGAATAAATCATCTCATGTGAATTAGTTATTTTTTCACATGAAACATGAGTGGTATCATTTTTGAAGTTGTATTTTTTCATATTGCCACCAATTTTCCTTGTTCTTTACCTACCTTGATGTTGTTATTGCAATAGCATAGTGCTTTTTCCCCTTATGTTTGGCATTATTTGCCTTTCTGGATTTCTGAAAAGCTGTGATAAGGTGGTGGAATGTGTGCCTGCTTTCTATGTAATTATTTTTAAAACAGTTAAAGGTAAATCTTAAGAGGACTTCCACCGGAACACAGATTTTGTAGATACTCCTGGAGGTAAGCTTGGGAGTAATCTTTAATCATCAGAGCCTGGTGGCTGGATGACCCACATAGTCCAGTCAGGCTCAGCATAAAAACTATGTCAAACCACCACTAGGGCTCATCAACCACAACTATGGTCCAATGCTTGTCAGGTGGCAGGCAGACTAGATTGTGGCAATGGAAACTTGCAACCCTAGATTGAATTTTTATTTATTTATTTAAAAAGAATAAAGATTGTTAAATAATTCTAAAGGAATTAACATCAAGAAAATATTTGATACATATTAAATGCTATACAGTAATCCTTCCTCGATCGCGGGAGTTGTGTTCCAGAACCCCCCCACCCCAAACCCCCAACCCCCCCTCAACCCCCCACCCCCACGAAAGGTGAAAATCTGCGAAGTAGAAACCATATGTTTATATGGTTATTTTTATTTTGTCATGCTTGGGTCACAGATTTGCACAGGAACACAGAAGGCTGTAGAGAGACAGGAACTTTATTCAAACACTGCAAACAAACATTTGTCTCTTTTTCAAAAGTTTAAACGTGCTCCATGACAAGACAGAGATGACAGTTCTGTCTCACAAAAGAATGCAAACATATCTTCCTCTTCAAAGGAGTGCACGTCAGGAGCAGAGAATGTCAGAGAGAGAGAGAGAGAGAAAAGCAACAATCAAAAACCCTTAGGTGCCGTTCGAGCTTTTAAGTATGCAAAGCACCGTGCGGGAAGCATGTTGCTTGACAAAGCAGCTGCAAGGAAGCCCAGCAAGGAAGGGAGCAATGTGAAGGTAGTCTTTCAGCATTTTTTAGACGAGTGTTCGTATCCTCTAGGGGTGCGAACAGCCCCCGTGCTCACAATATATTTGAGGAGTTTTATTTAATAAGTAATACGTGCTCTGATTGGGTAGCTTCTCAGCCATCTGCCAATACCGTCCCTTGTATGAAATCAACTGGGCAAACCAACTGAGGAAGCATGTACAGTAATCCCTCACTTATCGCGGGAGATAGGTTCCAAGGCCGACCGCGATAACTGAATTTCCGCGAAGTAGGGACACCATATTTATTTAATTATTTGTGTATTTGGGCGTTTTTAAACCCTCCCTGTATTGTTTACAACCCACCCTTTACTCTATTAATAACAGGGACAACTGCTAAGCAATATGAAATCGGTAGATAAGTTTACACTTACTGTATAGCGGAGTACACGTAGCTATATATGACGTGATGATGGTGATGAATATGCTGCGCAGTAAAAATGATGACGATGAAGGTGATAATCCCCTGAATGCAGTAGCAAGAGCACGTTAATGCTGAATGAGTGAGATGAGACTTCCTGGTTAATGCAGCACTCCGTCGCTGAGCCAATCAGCAGCACACAGGAACTTAACTGCGTGCTCTGATTGGGTAGCTTCTCAGCCATCCGCCAATAGCATCTCTTGTATGAAATCAACTGGGCAAACCAACTGAGGAAGCAAATACCAGAAGTAAAAAGACCCATTGTCCGCAGAAACCCACGAAGCAGCGAAAAATCCGCGTTATATATTTAGATATGCTTACATATAAAATCCGCGAAGTCGTGAATCCGCGAAAAGTGAACCGCGAAGTAGCGAGGGATTACTGTACCAGAAATTAAAAGACCCATTGTCTACTGAAACCCACGAACCAGCGAAAAATCCGCGATATATGCTTACATATAAAATCCGTGATAGAGTGAAGCCGCTAAAGTCGAAGTGTGATATAGCGAAGGATTACTGTAGTGGATACTAGTTGATTATTTCTCTCTATTATAATAAAAATATTCTGGGACGAGATGTGACTTTTCAGAGAGATACTTTCATGTCCTACGAGATGAAACTTTGAGTAGATGACAAAGTAGAACATCGTAAAGAATTCAAAAACATTAGTGCGATACACCTGCAGAGCAGATTAGAGATAAAGAAAGTACTAAAATTTGAAAGTCTCAAAAAACGATAGTAAAGATTGCATTAGCGCAAACAAAGAGGAATTATTACTCTGTAAAATAACGGAACAGCGAAAAGAGATTGAATATATTGTTCAGATTTAAACTTTAACTCGGAGACTTGTAGATCGTCTAATTTGTGTTGCCATCAGGGAAAAGTAGTGTTTCTTCAATGAAGAGGCGTATCCGCGAGAATTAAAAGATTTGATGTTTGGTGAAAGTGAAATCCACATATGTGAGCAGCAGAGACGTGAAGTGGCTGGCGTTTAGAGCAGGCCAGGGGGTTTGGCAAGCGAAGCCCCCTAGTTTTATAGAAATTTGTACTACCATAATGTTACACAAAATATCTATGTTGATCAAGTAACACTTTTTTTTTTTTTAACTTGTTTATTTCAAGCTTAATTATAACATTTGTTGTCTCATTTTGTGATGAACAACACTGAAATATGGAAATTGGCTTTGTATTGTATATTGTATGACATTACCACATGACTGAAATTAAACAGAAAGGGAAAAGAGTGTCTTTCATTATTTGTTGAGAATTTAAAAATTGGGTTGTAAAACTAGAACTAAGGTATAAAATGACAAACTGACTGAACTTTAGCAGAACTGTTATTGACAGTCTGTTTAATGATGTGAAGGTGGAAGTTGGCAAAACACAACATAGATGTGGACCATGCACTGCTTACAACAGCATTCCTCTAGCATGGAGGAGAAAGTGTTCTTGCGTTTCTGTTCAAATCATTCCCTATGTGTGTCCCTGCTACCTCAGCACTTTTGCCCAGTGAGTGAATGTTTTCAACTGCAGGGGATATTGTCACAGTGGAGAGGCCTCAGCTTCCTGCAGATTATTATTTTCCTTTTTCCTAAGAGGAAATATAAGTTCTTTACATAAGAAATCAGTACCCACAGCTAACAGGTCAGTAAGGTATGCAAGCAGAAAAAAAGAAGGACAGTCAGTTTTGAAACAATATTTGATGTAAATTAGAAAACAAAAAGACTCTTGAATTTGTGAGGTTTTTCACTGCATTAAATTTGTAGGTTCATAGGATCCTTATTGTCACGTGTACAGAGAACTTCTTACTTGCATGAGCTAATTACGATGCAACATGTTTAAATATTTTGTTCATATTTAAAATTATTTTTATGAAAAGTATAAGCTTACAAAAACATATGTTCAAACTTGTTTATTTTGCAGTGATTTGTTTTAAGAATGTTTGAAAATAAGTGACACTAAACATGCAGTACATGTCTTTAATGTAAATGTAATATTATGGGAATATTGTATTGTGAAGTCTTAATTTCAATAAGAGTTGCATCATATACTGTAATAAGTATACCGTTTCATGCCTAATCAGTATCCAGAATAACATTAAGTAAAAACCGTTGTCAAAAGATAAAATGTTACAATGTTTGACTAGGGATGCAGATCTTAATCCATTTCATCTTTCACATTTGATTAATATCTGTTAATCAAAGGACGCTGTACTTAATAATGCAAAAGAAAATACTTTTGTCAGAAAAAGCTTAGTTGTTCATTACACATTTAAGAATTTGAAAATTGGTGAAACTTTCCTGAGAGCCTTTTCATATTTGCAATGGTGATGGACAGGTTGACAGACGAGATTAGACAGGAGTCCCCGTTGACTATGATGTTTGCTGATGACATTGTGATCTGTAGCGAGAGTAGGGAGAAGGTTGAGGAGACCCTGGAGAAGTGGAGATGTGCTCTAGAGAGGAGAGGAATGAAGGTCAGTAGGAACAAGACAGAATACATGTGTGTAAATGAGAGTGAGGTCAGTGGAATGGTGAGGATGAGGGAGTAGAGTTGGTGAAGGTGGATGAGTTTAAATACTTGGGATCAACAGTACAGAGTAATGGGGATTGTAGAAGAGAGGTGAAGAAGAGAGTGCAGGCAGGGTGGAGAAGAGTGCCAGGAGTGATTTGTGACAGACGGCTATCAGCAAGAGTGAAAGGGAAGGTCTACAGGATGGTAGTGAGACCAGTTATGTTATATGGGCTGGAGACGGTGGCACTGATGAGAAAGGAGACAGAGCTGGAGGTGGCAGAGTTAAGATGTGAAGATTTGCATTGAGTGTGACGAGGATGGACAGAATTAGAAATGAGGACATTAGAGGGTCAGCTCAAGTTGGACGGTTTGGAGACAAAGTCAGAGAGGTGAGATTGCGTTGGTTTGGACATGTGCTGAGGAGAGATGCTGAGTATAGATAGATAGATAGATAGATAGATAGATAGATAGATAGATAGATAGATAATGAGAGAAGGGTGCTAAGGATAGAGCTGCCACGTAAGAGGAACAGAGGAAGGCCTAAGAGAAGGTTTATGGAAGTGGTGAGAGAAGACATGCAGGTGATGGGTGTGACAGAAATTATGCAGAGGACGGGAAGAGATGGAAAAAGATGATACGCTGTGGCAACCCCTAAAGGGAGCAGCCAAAAGAAGAAGAAGAAGTTGTATACATTTTTACTTAGAAATCGTAGTATATTGACATGCTCAGACGTCCGTAACTGGTGTAGTCTATTCATTATCAGGCTGGGAGCTGAGAACTTCGGCTCTTATAGACCCGGTATTGCAGGTATGCCCCGCTATCTACTTACCCTTGTTAAATCTGTCATTGTCTGCACCTTGAAGTGCATGAGTGAAGCATGGTACTGAGACATGGCTCACATGGGTGGGGGAGTTAAGGCTATGTTCACATTATGTGATTTTTCAAGTGATTTTTAGTCATAGACTTCGTTTACCTAATCTTGGCAAATCTGAGGCAGTCAGTAGCGCTCTCCCATGAAGCTAGTTGCCTAATGTGACATACCCAGTGACTCTCTTCAATCATTCTGTGTCTTGCTTCAATAAAATCAAAACAGTATTCATTTTTTTGTTTAGATGTATGGGTTGGCTCTGTGTGCATGACAGCTGACAACCGATGAATGCTTGTCTAGAAGTACAAATCATAGAATGCAGTGACAAGGAATAAGGAAAACTGGTGTTTTGTTCCTCTCAAACAGAACAGAATATTGTCTGTTTGATGTGTCATATTTTTACATACTATGACATAATTGAAACACCAGTTTTATCTTCCAGTTTTCATCATACTATCGGCATATTATTGGGGCATACCTTTTGAACGTTAATGTTTTCTTGTAACAGTGCCTCTAGATCAGTGTTTCCTCAACTTTTCAACCTTTCTGGTGTTGCAGCCCACTTTTTCTGTTTTCCATGTAAGTGTCTTTGCGACCTACATAGAAGTGGGGAGTGGGTTGGTGAATTGAGTGCAGTAATTGGAGCAGTGACCCATCATGACCCACTGCGATTTTATATTTATAAAAAAAAAAAAAAAAACTTGTGACCCACTGACATAAACTGGGTCGTGGCCCACTAGCTGAGAATTACTGCTTTAGATGAAATATGGGTTCCTGGCTCAAGATAATAAATTAGGAACATATAGCACGTTTATTGATATTTCTTGCTCTGTCATTGTGTGCAAAATTTACAAAATTTAGTTGATTAACTTTTTTTTGTTGTAATGTATTATGTAATGTGCATATTAATATGAGCCTCATGCTTGAAAGTAATTCTGTATAAGGAATCTAGTAAAGCAAAAAAAATCCTTATGATGTTTTTTTGTTTTTCAGTTAAAACTCGTAAGGTAATGGAACAATGGTTAATTGTTAACATTGCTCAGTATGTGAAAATAGATTTTTTTTTTCGTTTTAAACACGTGATGTTCTGGTTTGCCCTCATCAAACCTAAATAAAGCATGAACTACAAACTAAGCTGCTGTAAAAAAATTTTTGAAGATCTATGTAATGATATCATAGAAATATTATAGTTAAGTAACAAAAAGAAACACGTTTTTGATGTAAAAGTGATAAGAATCTTTATAATTAGCTTCAGAAGACTGATGGAAATAAGAATTGTAAACTGCCCTTCAAACAGAAAGCTGCTTCTGTTTAGTCTTTTGCAATTTTTCTCTGTGCTCTTGTGAAGTAATGTTGCATTAATTAATGCATGAAACTACTGGATGAGTCTTTGATCATTCATTTTTAAATAAAAGCATGCTATCTCTAAGTTTTAATGGATTGTCTTTAATTGGGGGGAGAAATTAAAAGCACAAATGTCTGTGTTTAAAAAATGTAGAATTTATGTAAAGGACAGCATTGTTCTACAAAAAAAAGAAATGGTAACCGTATTTTTAAAACTTTAAATATGTGTGAGAACTGCTATTGGTAGTAATTATGCCTCCTATAACAATTTTGGAATTTGGAAATTCAAAATTATTTGGCTTAAAGTGTGTTCAAATGAAGTAAATGCATTTTTTTTTTATATTTAATACTGTGAATTAATTTGCTGTTTATTTTATTCACTTTTCAGATCTCACTCTTCCAAAATGTGAGCCTAAACTGGATGCTCCTAGCCACATAGGTGGTATGTATTTTTGTATCATATAAATAATCACTCAGTTATAATGTTACCTGGCTTCATGTTTCTATGGTAAATTGGTAATATAATAATATTATTAAGAGATATATGAGTTAAGAAGAGGAAGAGAGTGAGGGCAGAGCCAAGGATCAAATGCTGGAAGTTGAAAAAGGAAGGCTGAAAGGTTGAGTTTAGGGAGGAGGTGAGACAGGCACTGGGTGGCAGTGAAGAATTACCAGACAGTTGGGAAACTACAGCAGATATAGTAAGGGTGACAGCAAGAAGGGTGTTTTGCGTGACATCTGGAAAGAGGAAGGAAAAGGAAGCCTGGTGGTGAGGAAATACAGGAGAGTATACAGAGGAAGAGGATGGCAAAGAAGAAGTGGGATAGTCAGAGATGCAGAAAGTAGACAAGAGTACATGGAGATATGGCACAAGGTGAAGAGAGAGGTGGTGAAGGCTAAAGAAAATGCGTATGATGAGTTGTATGAGAGGTTGGACACTAAGGAGGGAGAAAAGGACCTGTACCGATTGGCTAGACAGAGGGACCGAGCTGGGAAAGATGTGCAGCAGTTTAGTTGTGATAAAGGATAAAGATGGAAACATACTCACAAGCAGAAGAGTGTGTTGAGCAGATGGAAAGAGTACTGTGAGAGGCTGATGAATGAAGAGAACGAGAGAGAAAAGAGGTTGGATGATGTGGAGATACTGAATCAGGAAGTGCAATGGATTAACAAGGAGGAAGTAAGGACAGCTATGAAGAGGATGAAAAACGGAAAGGCTGTTGGTCCAGGTGACATACCTATGGAAGCATGGAGGTGTTTAGGAGAGATGGCAGTGGAGGTTTTAACCAGATTGTTTAATGGAATCTTGGAAAATGAGAGGATGCCTGAGGAGTGGAGAAGAAGTGTACTGGTGCTGATATTTAAGAATAAGGGAGATGTGCAGGACTGCAGTAACTACAGGGGAATAAAATTAATGAGCCACAGCATGAAGTTACGGGGAAGAGTAGTGGAAGCCCAGTTAAGATGTGAGGTGATGATTAGATAGATAGATAGATAGATAGATACTTTATTAATCCCAATGGGAAATTCACATTCTTCAGCAGCAGCATACTGATACAATAAATATTAAATTAAAAAATGATAACAATGCAGGTGAAAAACAGAAAAACAGACAATAACTATGTATAATGATGAATGTTAACGTTTACCCCTCTGGGTGGAATTAAAGAGTCGCATAGTTTGGGGGAGAAACAATCTCCTCAATCTGTCAGTGGAGCAGGACAGTGACAGCAGTCTGTCGCTGAAGCTGCTCTTCTGTCTGGAGATGATACTATTAAGTGGATGCAGTGGATTCTCCATAATTGATAGGAGCCTGCTGAGCGCCCTTCGCTCTGCCACAGATGTTAAACTGTCCAGCTCCATGCCAACAATAGAGCTTGCCTTCCTCACCAGTTTGTCCAGACGTGAGGCGTCTTTCCTCTTAATGCTGCCTCCCCAGCACACCACTGCGTAGAAGAGGGCGCTCGCCACAACTGTCTGATAGAACATCTGCAGCATCTTATTGCAGATGTTGAAGGACGCCAGCCTTCTAAGGTAGTATAACCGGCTCTGTCCTTTCTTGCACAGCGCATCAGTATTGGCAGTCCAGTCTAATTTATCATCCAGCTGCACTCCCAGATATTTATAGGTCTGCACCATCTGCATACAGTCACCTTTGATGATCACTGGGTCTATGAGGGGTCTGGGCCTCCTAAAATCCACCACCAGCTCTTTGGTTTTGCTGGTGTTCAGGTGTAGGTGGTTTGAGTCGCACCATTTAACAAAGTCATTGATTGGGTCCCTATACTCCTCCTCCAGCCCATTAGGGATTAGGGAGCAGCAGTATGGTTTCATGTCAAGAAAGAGCACCATAGATGCAATGTTTGCTCTGAGGATGTTGATGGAGAAGTTTAGAGAAGGCCAGAAGGAGTTGCATTGCGTCTTTGTGGACCTGGAGAAAGCATATGACAGGGTGCCTCGAGAGGAGCTGTGGTATTGTATGGGGAAGTCGGGAGTGGCAGAGAAGTACGTAAGAGTTGTACAGGATATGTACGAGGGAAGTGTGACAGTGGTGAGTTCTGCAGTAGGAGTGACGGATGCATTCAACGTGGAGGTGGGATTACATCAGGGATTGGCTCAGAGTCCTTTCTTATTTGCAGTGGTGATGGACAGGTAGACAGATGAGATTAGACAGGAGTCCCTGTGGACTGTGATGTTTGCTGATGACATTGTGATCTGTAGCTAGAGTAGGGAGCAGGTTGAGGAGACCCTGGAGAGGTGGAGATATGCTCTAGAGAGGAGAGAAATGAAGGTCCGTTGGAACAACACGACAGAATACATGTGTGTGAATGAGAGGGAGGTCAGTGGAATGGTGAGGATGCAAGGAGTAGTGTTGGCGAAGGTGGATGAGTTTAAATACTTGGGATCAACAGTACAGAGTAATGGGGATTGTAGAAGAGAGGTGAAGAAGAGAGTGCAGGCAGGGTGGAGTAGGCGGAGAAGAGTGTCAGGAGTGATTTGTGACAGACGGGTATCAGCAAGAGTGAAAGGGAAGGTCTACAGGACGGTAGTGAGACCAGCTATGTTATATGGGCTGGAGACAGTGGCACTGATCAGAAAGCAGGAGACAGAGCTGGAGGTGGCAGAGTTAAAGATGCTAAGATTTGCACTGTGTTTGACGATGATGGACGTGATTAGAAATGAGGACATTAGAGGATCAGCTCAAGTTTGACGGTTGAGAGACAAAGTCATAGAGGCGTGAATACATTGGTTTGGACATGTGCAGAGGAGAGATGCTGGGGATATTGGGAGAAGGGTGCTAAGGATAGAGCTGCCAGAGAAGAATAAAAGAGGAAGACCTAAGCGAAGGTTTATGGTATTGGTGAGAGAGGATGTGCAGGTGATGGGTGTAACAGAACAAGATGTAGAGAACAGAAAGATATGGAAGAAGATGATCTGCTGTGGCAACCCCTAACGGGAGCAGCCAAAAGAAGATGATGATTAAGAGATATGAATTTAATTATCCCTGTTGGTTTTCAGGTTTTTCATTTGATATATTATAATCTGTTATGCATTTTTGTTCTTAATTTATAAGGCATATTAATAATTTGTTTCATGTGTTTTTGAGAATAATCTGCTTTATACATGACTTCAGCTCAATGGCTGAAGTGGTTTTTTTTAATGTTTTTTACATTAAGGGGTAAAACACATTTTCTATTTGTTTGCTGATATATTTTAATAATAGGCTGTAATGTTGAGATATTAGCCAGTAGATTACTACTCTTCTTGGTTACCTAGTGCCTAGGACACATTAGTACTGATATAAAAACCTATATGCAAAAATATTTTTGCAGGTTTTTAGTGTAAGCTGTGACATAGATATTTTTGAGCATGCACAATTATGCATCCTAAGAGTGATATTTTTCCCCAGTATGAAATTTTTATTCTAAAAACACACTAAGGCTGGCATTTTGTCAAAGATGTTGTCCAGAATACATTTAACTTAACCATGTGTAAAGAAAGAATGTTTGTCAGCTGTGTTGCGTAATGTTTCTGTTTTGTGCATTTCAAATGTCTGCATTTCATAATGGGAGTAACAGATGTTTTGGGGTCTTTAAGTTTAAGGCCATTGATATTTGTGTCAGAAGCTGTTTCATGTGACTGGCATTTTCAGTGGAGTATTTAATAAATTTTCTTTGATACCTGAATTGAGAAAAGACAATTGAAATTTTAATAATTGCTTCTAAAAATACGTTTTGAGTTGAGATTTTTGTAAGCCAAAGATATTTTTGAATTTTATACTGACTTTTGGCAAAACTGGCATAGCCACTAGTCTGGTTTCTGACAGTCTTGGGGTATGAATCAAAGGTAAAACTTAGAGCTTTGTCTCTGACGCAAAAAAGAAACAGAGCCAAATTTAAAAATTGTATTATGTTTTAAAAACATGTTTAGTCCTTCATGTTCTGAGAAGTAAATAGTCACCAAGCTAAGCCCCCAAGCTTTTACTTTTACTTCAGTAAAATAAGTATTGTGTTACGGAATTTGTTAATTTAAAAATTCATCTGCTACTAAATGCACATTGCTTTTAATGTGTTACCACCAGCAATGCAGCCCAATATTGTCTAAAACCACAATCTCATAATCTACCTTTGTGTTGACAGGACTAACATATGAACCTAAAAGGCAGACTATGCAGGTGAGGGTAGTATGCTGTAGTGTTTGCCCACATTCCATTTTTTTTAATACCTGATATATGTAATGTAACAAAACAGTTTGCTTTCCAGATGTTAGTGACCCAGGGGTTCTTGAAAATGTATGCACATTGTACGGTTAAGAAAAACAGACTAGAAAGACAGGTTAACGTTACTTGTAACGAGGTTTTTGGCATCATTCTTTGCATTTTCTTACTCTTAAGTTAATTTTCTGTAACAAACAGAAGGGAACAGAAAATCTAGTCCTATGCAAGATAAATGAAATGAGGATGAAGCATAGCACACCATAATTTAATAATACATTTAACCGTTTTATCCAGTCTGCTATTGGAGAGCCAGGACATATGACTGATGTAAGTTCCTTTTACGTTGAAAGTAAATACTTTGCAGTTGAATAAACCTGCCTTTTTATACTGTTAACATGCCTGAGAGTGAGATAATTAGACCAATGTGAAGTCAAAGTCTTTTAATAATATGAAGCTGAGGTACCGTAGCTAATGTGGAGACTGAAATCTTAAACCATTACCACCTTGGCAACGTAACACTTGCATGTTTTGTACTGCTTGTCTTTTTTGAAGTAGTGAAAGGTAAGAAGGCTTGTTAAGAAATTGGTAATATTTCTTAGTTGATTTTTCGTCTATCCTCAAAACATGCACTCGGGTGTTAGGCAGTAAATAGAATAATATGCTGAAGCCTTTTTGAGAGTGCAGTCTTTTTTTGCAGTTTCAATCTATTATGTGTTTTTAATGAAGACTTTCAAGTATGTCTTGTTTGTAGAGAGGTTTATTCTCATTTATTCCTGGAACTGTTTTAAATGTTGTCAGCATCATTATCTTTAGTTGAATATTAAATAAGCTATTTTCTGGGTTAGCTAGTTGGCCCCCAATCCTGTTTGCTCCAGTGTCTGTGGTCCAGGACATCCTTTGAGGTGACATCCCTATTATTCATGCCATCCAGTTCAACATCTTCTTCAGCCTGTCTGTGGAAACTTAATTAGTAACATATGTATGCCAAATTAAGAACAAAAAACATTGGTTTCTGATTGCTGCACAGCTGCTTGGTGTACAACACGTGTTTAGTGTATGCTTGATTCTGAGATGTACAATTTTTGTATTTTAATATCGCTGAAATTGCAAAGCATCTTGGAGTAGATGGCATCCTATCAATATGAACAAAATATTGATGCTTGCAAAATGAAGATATGACAGTGTTTAAGACTGTCAGATAAAAAAATAAGATTAAGATATTCATATTAAAATGTATGTTTGTACTATTTTTAAAATATTTTTGTTGTTCATATTTTTACATTTTCAGTGCCTAACCCTGATGTCAGCCATTCATTAATGTTATGAAGTACAAAGAAAATTTCTGTAATCATTAGACATGGAGTGCAGTGCATTAATGGAAGTGCATAATCTCTAAGATGCACATTTAGCAGGGCTACTGAAGTTGCATATTAAATTCCTGAAAATGAATCCACAAACAATAAATTTGTTGTATTGTTCTTTGGGGTTTTTGAAACCAAAGTAATGTTAATGAGTTTTAGTTTAACAACTGAAATCTGAGTAAAGCACATACATGTGTGGATGGTACCGGAATAAATGTGATGCCTTTTCCAGTTATGACTAATTTCTGCACTTGCTCAGTCCATACCACTTCCTATTTCTGCTTTAATGCACAATCTAACCTTAATTGCCTTAGTATTCAGTGATTCATCTGACAATGATATATTAATGTTTTATGTCTTTTTTTTGGTATTGATTTTAAGCAGTATTTATTTTTTAGTTACTGGTGAGAAAATGTTAGTGAGCCTGTTTAGTTTGTGCACATATTAATATAATTTAAGTTAGTCCATGAATATCGTGTTATTCTTTATAAACTCTGTTAAACAAAATGACACCTTTTATTGGCTAACTTAAAAGATTACAATATACAAGCTTTCGAGGCAACTCAGGCCCCTTCTTCAAGCAAGATGTAACCATGTTCCCTGAAGAGGGGGCCTGAGTTGCCTCGAAAACTTGTATATTGTAATCTTTTTAGTTAGCCAATAAAAGGTGTCATTTTGCTTGGCTTTTCTCAACATTCATAATGGCTAACACGGTACAGACCCTAGTACTACAGATAAACTCTATGTTGAACTGCCAAAGGTCATCGGACCCACCACCCCACTGTAATTAAAATCTGAAAAATTTGGTAAATGTTTTTGTATGAAGAGTAGTGCTGTTACGGTGCATTGATTTAATCAACGTAGTTCATTATTTAAATTTATCAATGGGTGTCGGCATATCGACGCATCACGTTTTTACCATCTTTCAAGAGATCAAGGTGGCAGTGCCTATTTCACCGGCAGGTCCTTTATGTAAAAGACTGCGGTCTTCTAAAGTATGGGAGTATTCTGTACCTACTGCAAATGTGAAATGGCATATCATAGCAGCCCAACAGCTATACAGGAGTATCTAGGAAGAAGCATTCCGGAGTTTTCTATGAAGACAATGCCAAGACGGAGTCGTAGGTCCTAATTACTTTTGTTAGTTCTGACTGGTAAATCGCTGCATTCTACAATCATTTATTTTCCTGAGTGCTTGCGCTGAGTAACAAGAGTTTGTTTTTTAATATGATTTAAAAATAATGTATGGTGTGACAGAAATAGAGTATAATAAGCAGGGTAACATATTGTTAGCTAGTGATTGTGAGGTTTATGCTTTACTTTCACTTGTTTTTGTCTTTTGAAGTGTTAATTTGAATTGATAAGTTGTGTTCTCTGTAGCTGCTACAGGTTATTTCATTAATTGACAAATGGAAAAAATAATCCCTTCCACTGCCAGTGCAGGAACATCTGGGATTGTTAAAAATCTTGTTTTATCTATTAAGCTCATTGTGACTTGGGTTAGGAGGTAATGGGGCTCAGGTGCTATTCATTTTGATTGTTTGTTTTTTTAATCCCCTAAATAGTTTTCGGTGTGAAATAGGCTATATATATATATATATGTAAAATTTCAGTTTACACCCCTAGTTAGTGGTTGCCGACTTATGGGCGATTCTTTTTCTGATGCTGTGGTTTTGATTTGTGCAGTGCAAGAACCCCTTGCAGTTCTGTGATGCTTTTCTATTTCTGTGAGAGTAGTGCTAACATAGGGTGAATGGTTTTGGTGTGTGTTATAAAATCTGTAACAGAAAATTAAATAATATGCAAAAGGTCTCAAATTGGTTTAGGTGGAGTCTGGTTTCCCTACCTATGTAAATTATGAGTGAGTGGGAGAAGGATGCAACTCAAAGTGTCTGCTTGTCCAAGTAGTTAGATCTGTTCTACAGAAGCAGTTTACAGACAACCGGCTCTTCCTCATCCTGAGCTGATGAAGTGGTTTTGAAAGTAATGAGTGGAGTTTTACAAAAAACATATGGTGAGTTTGGCCTGACTCTCACTCTTTATGCTTTTGTGGTATGGCTGAGGTATTTGCCAGAACAGCACGCTGTGATGTTGAAGTTAATTTTGTTTTTCCTCCCAAAGATGCATTTCAAAATTAAGAGTTCATTTGAAGAATGGATGGTTCCATCAAATGTGTATATCGTTGCAGTTTTGACTGTTTACATTGTTCAACTCAAATTGAAAACCTTGCTCCTTACTGACAAAACTATATAGGTGAGTATTGAGAAGGTTTCTGAAGACTAGGGACCCTAACTAAAATAAAAGGATTTCATAAAGAGTTAGCAATCCAGTTTCTTCACCATTTTCCATGTGATTAGGTAAGCATCTATTTGTAACTGACACGTTAATATTTGTAATTTGGGCGGAGTGGTGGCTCTGAGGCTAAGGATCTGTGCTGGTATCCCGAAGGTTGCCGGTTCGAATCCCTGTCACTGCCAAAAGAGATCCTACTCTGCTGGGCCCTTGAGCAAGGCCCTTAACCTGTAATTGCTCCAGGGGCGCTGTACAATGGCTGACCCTGTGCTCTGACCCCAAGGGGTATGCGAAAACTACCAAATTCCTAATACAAGAAATTGTATAAGGCGAAATAAAGAACAAAAAAAAAAAAAAATTCTCGCTGTAGGATGTCAGCCCCATTCTAGATTCTGGTGTTGAAAATTAGCATTAATTATTACTTTAAGCTTGTGTTTGCCCACCCATTCTTTGTGTCCTAGAAGTTTAACAAAGCTATAGCATGGTGTGTCAACCGCCACGCAATTTTGGACATACATAGGCACTACTAGATAAATTTAAGTTTTTTTTTTCCCCACCATAGTATGATTGCTGGAGAAATGCATTGTGTCTCCTGTAATTAAAAAGTTATATTCCTTAAGCAGTTACAAACTGATGCTGTTGTTAGTTACTAAAATAATATGGTATTCGGCACCATTCATGGGACAACATTCAGTTGTTTCCTACA
Source organism: Erpetoichthys calabaricus (assembly GCF_900747795.2). Taxonomy (NCBI): domain Eukaryota; kingdom Metazoa; phylum Chordata; class Cladistia; order Polypteriformes; family Polypteridae; genus Erpetoichthys; species Erpetoichthys calabaricus. Next base: position 11,847,845 of record NC_041406.2, on the reverse strand, counting down.
AAAACAAAACCATAGCATTTTATGCTAGAAAAGTATTTTTTTTACCTGTGATGCAGTGGCTCAAGGATCCTAGATCTTGTCACTGACTGTGTACAACTTGCACTTTCTCCCTTTGTGCACATAGGTTTTTCTTCAGGTTTTGCTTCCACATTCCATGGGGTGCATGCATGATGAGTTTTTAACTGAAGTATTTCTATATGTGTTCTTTGAATACAACAAGCTAAATGGTATAATGTAAGGTGTGTGTTTTGCGATTGATGAAAGTAAATGAGATTCTAATTCAAAATTTAGTTCTTCTAGATCAGTGGTGCCCAATACATCAATTGTGATCAACTGGTAGATCGGAAAGGTAGTGCAGGTAGATCGCATTGCATTCAAAAAAATTTTTTTTTAAATGTTAGTCTATCATATATCCTCCATCTGGCATTTGCCACTTGACTGACATACAGGGCAGCCAGTCTGAGATCTTGTTTTTTCTAACACAACGGTCATCCTGCACGGACGATGAAACGCGCAAGCTACTGCAAAATTCCGGCTATGTAAGTGAACTAGTTAGCCTTCCAATTTATATTGACTAAAGCAGGGATCAAAAAAAAAAAAAGGGGATTGGGTGAGTGGGTGTTTGGGTTTAGGGTTGTTTAGGGTATGGGCTGGATGTGGAATTGAAAGAGGATTTTTTTTCCTCACAATGTCACAATCGAAGTGCGTTTGTCTGATCTGTCAATCTATCATTGCTATTCCAAAGAAGGAAAATGTGGAAAGGCACTTTTGAATTGTTCATAAAAACTACGAAACTGACTTCCTTCTGAAAAGCGATCTGAGAAAGAGAAAGGAGAGGGAACAAAAATTGCAGTTAATCGGACTGCCATCATTTTTCACTTGGCTGAATTCAAAAGCAAAGGCAGACACACCGAAGCATCGTTCCGGGTGAGTCACTCGATCATCTTAATACATAATTCGCCTGCCTCCTCACTCACTCACTCCTGTCCGTCCGTCCGAAGCCGCATGCGCAGTCGCCTTCTGCGCAGCTGCCCGAAAAACCTTACAAAACCCAAATCCAACTCCAACATCACGGCAGGTGGCAGATTTATGGCCGCAAAAATTTAAAGACAAAGGCGACTTCGATTAAATCTCTAGAGGCCTGAAAGGTGATTTCGACTACAGCTCGAGGCCTAATTACGCATTCATTCAATACACCTATATCAGGTTTGTGGTGCTTATACTTATTACTATTCCATATTGTACTGGAACATTCATCATTCAATATTATACTATAGGCCTGGAAAATTCATCAACTAACAGTACAAGCCTGTACAGTAATGAGTGAAGCGGACTACAATCATTACAAAACAACTTCTTCGTTACTTATCATTTGTTCTTCATACACTGCTGACACAAACTCGTGCCAGTTTCATCTTACATTGTCGAAACGGGCTCTTTGTCTAGTTAAGCATAAGAAGTCCTTCCAAGACGGAGAGATGATAAAAGAGGCCTTCGTTGAGGCAGATGGCCAGGGAGAAATTCCTGCTGAGATTTCGAGACCCCTGGCCGGAGAGAAAGGAGTTTCTCCTTGTCATTAAACATGCAGAATACATGCAACTTAATAACGATCAATGGCTGTTAGACTTGGCATTTTTTTCCGATCTGACCAACATGTTGAATGAGCTTAATTTACAGCTGCAAGGAAAAGACAAAACCATGGTCACTATGATTAGCTCAGTTAATGCTTTCAAATGAAAAATGCAACATCTGCCCTTAAACCTGCAACACCATGATTTGGGGAACATCCAAAACCTTGCGTCAGAGCTGGAGACTCAGTAGAAGGTGTGTGTGTAACTTGACAGCATACGCTACACGGAACAGATTGAAAATTGTCTGTCAGACTTTGACAGATGGTTTCAAGACTCAGCTTTACTTGAGCCAATCGCTACATTTAAGTGCTGTCTATTTAGATGTTGAGGGTGATTCACTCACATCAAAAATTGCAACACTGTTTCACCTAAAACTCTTCTACATTGGAGGATGAGATTTTGACACTACAGGATGACATTCAGCTGAAGTATGGGGCTCATGGACAGTTTTGGAACTTACAGAGGAAAAGTACCCAAACATGAGGAAATGTGCTACCTCCTTGACCGCATTATTTGGCTCAACTTATTTACGCAAGTCAGCCTTTTACCACATGAAGATTATTAAATCCAAATACTGTAGTGACCATAAATGTATTGGATTGTTATTGTGCCATAAGGGTTATTCAGTTATGTAAGGAATGACAACATATATATAATATAGCATTTTTAATGTAGGTAGATAATTTTAAAAGTAGCTCGCAAGCTGAAAAAGTGTGGGCACCCCTGTTCTAGATGAAGGGCTGGTGTATAGATAACAATGGCATCATAAATCGCAATGAAACTTTTTTTGCTGCAAACTTAAAGGGAGAGAACTTTCAGAAATGTATCTCATGGTTGGTACACAGCTGCAAGCGAAACTTTTGCTCCATCTTAAACTCACCTGTAGCAAGCTTTGTCACTTACCTTAGACTGTGGCACCATACTAAACCTGTTTTCAATTGCAACGAACTCTAAACGACAGATGCTGCCCTACAGAGGTGATAAAAATGGCAGATGTACTTAAACCTGCACCTCAGTGATTTAAGTAATTTAGTGCTGTACTCTGAGTAACTATGAGTTACTTTAGAGGCATATAAATTGCTTATGTCATCACCACTTCTTTAATGTATGCATCTATAACATGAAAAATAATAGTAGCAATTCATTAAAATTGTGTAATAGTCTTTCAGTGTTTAGTAATATTAAAGGTTATTAATATGTGTTCATAACAGAAGTGTAGTTTTTGATAGTGAAGTTTAGTTTAAATCTTTATTTGCTCCGAATGTTAAGTTCAAGTTCAAAGTTTGTCATGTGCACAGTAAGGAAACATGTTTCCCTGTACAATGAAATTCTTTCTTTGCTGTCCACACCAAATGATAAAACCAACGTATAAAGATAAACATAAATAATAAGTAGCAGATAGATAATAAGTAACTGAGGCAGCATTAAGTATAATAACAGAATAGAAATATAAAGTGTAATGTGCAGGTAGGTGTGTGATGGACAAGTCCGATACAGTTGTGTGAGGTCGATAGAATGAGGTGATCCACGATTATAAACTCCACTCAGTTATTTAGGAGTCTAATGGCCTTGGGAAAGAGAGTTCTTTAGCCTGGAAGTCCTGCATTTTGTACTCCTATACCTCCTGCCTGAGGGTAGAAGTGTGAACAGTTAGTTTTGGGGGTGGTTGGTGTCCCAGAGGATCGAGGCAGTTCTCCTGCGGACTCTGCAGTTGTAGATGCTCTGCAGAGAGGGCAGTGGGGTCCTGGTGATCTTCTCAGCAGTCTTCACCACTCTCTGCAGGCATTTGCGGTCCATAGCAGTAGTGTTGCCGTACCACACGGTGATGCAGCTGGTCAAGATGCTCTCAACAATGCAGCTGTAAAAGTTGCTGAGGATCTTAGTCGACATACCAAACTTCCTCAGCCTCCTCAGAAAGTACAGCCGCTGTTGAGCCCTCTTGACCAGCTGTGTGGTGCTAAGTGTCCAAGTGAGGTCCTCACTGATGTAGATGCCCAGGTATTTAATTCTGCTCATCCTCTCCCCTTCAAGCCCAGGTATTTAATGCTATACCAGATAGTGACAAGTACAGAACTAAGGAAAATTAGGTAGTACAAAGAACAGTGCATGTAAGCAAATTTAAAGTAGTTAATAATTAACGTACCGTCTGAGAGTGCCCTGGTGATGGCAGAGGTGGGTTGTCCCAGTCAATATCAAGGTTGTATATAGACTGCACCTTGTGATGATGGTGATGGTGGTGGGTCTTGTTGTTAATGGAGAGGTACACAAACCACATGATGCCCAAACAAAATATAGTTTAAAATTTCAAAAGGTTATTCCTAGCTTCTTGTTTTTTATGACTTTTGTTAAAATGCAGCGCTGGTAATGTTGCAGTATTATGTAAGAGATAAGCAAGTCACCCACAGGAACGCCACAGTATAATCCTTCCTCACGATTTCATTTCACAAAAGTGTGTTCATAAATAGTGTACTGCCAGCCCATGTTGATACCACTTTGAGAAATCTCAGGTTATAATCAAACTCCATTTGACTGTTGATAGAAATATACGGTACCAGTGTCTATTAATATAAACTGAATCTGTTCTGATGTGAAAGCAAATGGGCATATGTGTACAATTAATAATATCATTAACTCCCAAGATTCCTGCTTCAGTGTAAAAAGCTGGGCTGATACCCACTGGCATAACTGTGTAGAATATATGAAGGAATGCAATGGCTGTAGAAACTCTGTGACCAGCTTGACAGATGGTGCTCTCACATAACTTTATACTGTCACCAGCACAGCAAAAAAAAAAAAAAAGGTTCCAATGGGGAAGAAGCACGTTTTATCAAAACCTGATGCATGGGATCCTAAGCATGACCCCCTCTCCCCATTGTTTGTGATTGATCCTTCACTGTTAGTACTGTGACACTTTTTTGAAAGTTTATACCTTATTTTAAACATTTAATGAATGAATTATGCAAACTCTGACCTCCTCTGAATACTAGCCTCTACTATACCCATCATATAAAGCCATATTGTACAAGATCATTATCTTGATAGATTTTGAGTGACTACGTCAGTGTGGTATAATAGAAACAATTAAAAAAGGTCTGTCTTGAACAGGTGGAGAGAGATAGAGGAAGAGAGAGAGAGAAAACTTTATTTAAAGAGTAAACAACAGTTCCCAAAAGTTAGCAGTTAACATGACCGTTTAAACAAATGTTCTACTTGAAAGAAAAATTGCTTAGCCGGTCAGAGAAATGATGATCTTTTTCTTGCGTCACAAGTTTAGTTTTCATCTCTGTTAGAAATTGAATGATTAACTTGAATGGTTATTAGCTGCTGCATTTTGTAACGGTTTACCAATAAAGGTTTGTTAGATTTTCAATTCAGATAGAATTAAAACTAAATTCTTTTTGTGATTTAATCGTAAAGTTGTACTCACGTCTTTGTTTGGAGTATCTTATTAAACAAAAGAGCCATTGGTATTAGACTAAGTTGAACTTGAGTTTGGTTCTGCACCTTTTTTTCTGTAATGGAGCTCAGAACTAGAGATGTTCTCCAGAATTTACCATACTTACTAGCTGCAATTTAGTATGCGGCTGCAGATTAACTCAGGACATGTGTTGTAGTTGATCCATAATGACTTTGATTTAGGCCAGTTTTTGGATCTTCTCTCCATTCTTTGTAGCTCTACTTCATTTTAGATGATGAATGGGTTTTCAGGGCTGTCGTCTCATTATAAATCTAAAATTTATATTTCAAAAACACTTATTTAATTGCTGTTGAAAATAATGAATATAAATGTAACAATAGAGACCAAAAATAGTTTTGTAATGCTCCCCTCTAAATGAAGGTATTTGTAATGGTGGGCTGTGTTTCCTTACTGCAGTGCCTTAACTCTTTAACTGTTCATAAGTTGTGTCTATTTGATTATGGAATATTCAGATGTAGTCATTAATTTAACTGCTGGATGCTGTTTAAATTTAATTTCAGAAGGCACGATAGGTTCATTGCGTGTTTAACTGCCGAATAAAAAACAAAAAAACACTTTGCTGAGAAGGGAAGGCAACGTTGGAAAATGAGGCAATGTCTAATGGTTTTGTGAGGAAATTTTACTTTATTACAGTTTCCTATGGATTAAAATTTTATTTGGATTTAACATGAGGCTTTCCAGATGCCATCATCTGATGTGTGTATTAATCTTTATTAACTGAAATGAATATTGCACTTTAAGTTTATGTTTTGTACTGATCAACCACAACATTAAAACCACTGGCAGTTGAAGTGAATAACATTGATTGTCTCATTACAATGGCACCTGTCAAGGGGTGGGATATATTAGGCCGGAAGTGAACAGTCAGTTTTTGAAGGTTATGTGTTGGAAGCAGGAAAAATGGCAAGTGAAAGAATCTGAATGACATTGACAAGGGCCAGATTGTGATGGATAAATGACTGGGGCAGAGCCCCTCCAAAATGGGCTAGTCTTATGGGGTGTTTCTGGTATGTAGTAGATTGTACCTTCCAAAAGTAGCCCAAGGAAGGACAACTGATGAACCAGTGACAGGGTCATAGGTGCCTAAGGCTTATTGATTCACAAGAAAAGTGAAAACTAACCTGCCTGGTCCAAGCCCACAGAAGAGCTGTAGCACAAATTGCTGAAAAACTTAGCCGGCCATGAGAGAAAAGTGTCAGAACACACAGTGAATGGCAGCTTACTGTGTAGCCGCAGATGGATCAGAGTGCCCAGACTGACCCCTGTCATCTACTGAAGCATATACAGTGGACATATAAGCCAAATGGACCATGGAGCAATGGAAGAAGGTGGTCTGGTCTGATGAATTACATTTTCATTTAGATCATGTGGGTGTGCGTTGTTTAGCTGGGGAAGAGATGGAAACAGGATGTACTATGGGAAGAAGGTAAGTTTGCAGAGGCAGTGTGATGCTTTGGGCAATGTAATGGTGGGAAACCTTGCACCCTGACATTTACATGGATGTTACTTTGACACATACCATCCACCTAAAGAATGCTGCAAACCATGTTCACCCCTTCATGGCAATAATATTCCCTGATGGCAGTGGACTCTTTCAGCAGGATAAATGTACCCTGCAGCACTGTAAAAAATTATTCAGGAAAGGTTTAAGCAACATGACAAAGAGTTCAAGGTGTTGACTTGGCCTCCAAATCCCCCAGATCTCATTTGAATGGTGTATGTGTGTGAGGTGCTGGAAAAAACGAGTCCAATCCATAGAGGCCCCACCTTGCAACTTACTGGACTTAAATGATCTGTTGTAATGTCTTGGGGCTAGGTCTTGTTGAGTCATTGCCTCGACGGGTCAGAGCTGTTTTGGTGGCACATAGGGTGACCTACGTAATATTAGGTAGGTCATTTTAATATTGTCGCTAATCAGGATCTGTCTGTTTGTCTAGAGACAGAGATGTGTAATTATAATCATATTAGTTGATTGTAGATCCTTGGAATATGTGAATAAATTGATATTGTGCTTATCATGACCTGAAATGCAATTGTCTACCCATATGGTGTACAATACAGCTGTAAATATTTTATGGAACTCTGCTTAGTAAGAGGACTTGTTTTATACAGTTTTATCTTTAGATAGTGTATTGGTTGAACTGTCATCCTGGGTAAACCATTTGCAAACTGCAGAGCCAACACTATCTTTTATAAACTCTTCCTTTTCTTGTTGCTCCAGTTTTTTCTCAAGCTTATTACCTTCAGGCCACACGACATAGAAACACACAAGAAATGTTGGAGGTTTTGCAGATTTTATTTAACATTTAGAAGTAATTGAAAGTCAAACAGAAGTGCTAAACATCGCAATATTGTTTTTTGTTTATTGATTTTTCTTAAATATTGATTCGAACATTTGATATACTTCGTGCCCAACCGTACTAGATGGGGTGTAGGAATAAACAGAAATTGACTGGTTCAGAGATACCTCCGGGTTTGTCAGAAGCCTGACTTGCAGTTACCATATTGAGAATTTCACTCTTCTTGAACTATGTCTAGAAAACACTATTATGACAAATTGCCCAGAATCTTTGATGGCATAAGTAGACCATTACAGACACTTCCTGGAATTCGTATTAATGACAACACCAGTACTTTTAGGTAGGAAACAAGAGATGAAGATTTTTTTTTTTATTTGATATAATTTGTATTTTAGTTCTGTTATATTTGACTGAAGCAGATCAAATTATTTAATGCTAGTGTTTTTAATTTATATTTTAATAATTTAAGTTACTTTTTATGCTTTGGAGTTTTTGAACTTATGAAAGACTAATATATAACTAATATATATACTGTGTGTGTGTGTATATGTGTATATATATATATATATATATATATATATATATATATATATATATATATATATATATACTGTATATAAAAGAGGTCATTAACCTCCCAAACATAACATGAATTAGAAAGAAGGTGTGTACTAATTTGGCAATGTTAGATGGAGAAGCGCTTAGATTAAATAGGATGAAATCTAACAAAATCATGTGCATACATAAACTCTTGACACATTTTTATAAAATATATGCACACTGGGTCGAACATAGCACATTTTATTCTGTTGTGAAAAAAGAGTGATCTGACAGATCCAAGTAACTACATGCTTTAAGGGGGTCATGTTGTACTGATGCACTATCCTTCTATGAGGAAGGAGCAAAAGCCTGCACTGTAAGAAGCATGTGATATTCTCTTATTTTTCAGAAGAATTTTGATAAGGTCCCACATGAAAGGTTAGTGATCACAGTAAAAGAAGTGGAAATTGAGGGTGTGGTAATTGGATTACACATTTGGCATAAAAACAGTAAGCATTGGATTAAATGGGGATGAACTTTTTTGAAACAAGTGGTTTTACAAGTACTGAGGCCACTGATCTTTTTAGTATATGTAAATGATCTGGACAACAGTATAAACAACAATCTGGCCACTCTGCAAATGGTATCCACCTAGGTGGAATCCATTGAATTATTAAAGACTGACCTAGGCGACCTACAGGCCTGGGCAGCTCTGTGACAAATTAACTGTAATGTAAGTAAATGTAAGGTTTAAAATTCTGAAAGCAGACCTTATGAGAAGGAGCTATATTTATATCCAGACAGTGCACAGAAGTGATCAAGAAGGCTAATAGGATTTGAGGATTTTTTTGAAGTGAATTAGTGCACTGGATCTCAGCTCTTACTTTAAAATAAATTTAAGGACAAATTTCGTACAAGTGTTAGTACGTTTTTCTTCACACAAAGAGCAAAAATCACATGGAATAAATCATCAAGTAGTGTGATAGAAACAAGGTCTTTATGAACCTTCAGATATGAACGTGATACTATTTTGTAGAATCTAGTTAAATAGGATTGGTAAGCTTGTTGGCTGTATTGGATGTTCTCTGACAAGCTGTCCTATCTCTGCTGGTGACAAATTTTTTGAGTGCATGGTGCTGCCACCTTACATCACTATAGGAATAGTGTTTCTTTGGGTGTGGGAATTGTTTGTATGACATATAGCCCCAAAAAAAGTCACATTTCCTTACCTATGCCCTTCTGAGGACAATTGTTGCATGTTTTGCTATAGAATGCCAAGTAGGATAAATGGTTCTGTTTACCACTGAATTTTGAACATTCCTGCTGTAAAATAGATTTTTTAGTACAGAGCAGTTTTCAAGCATAGATTTATAGTAATGTGCATCCTTTTATATCAAGCTTCTCTAACAATGTTTGAACTGTGCTCTAAGAGATGATTCACTGAGTGCTGTCAATTCTTCATAAAAAGGCCCATTACAAAATAGTTCCTTCCATGTATTAAAACATTTTAAGAAAGATACATTATTGACCAAGACCTAGAATACTTAATATAGAACAACATAAAATGAATTTTTGTCAAATTTTGGAAGAGCATTGCACCATTTCTTTTGTTTCATTTGTGGTGAAAGCTGAATATTTTCACATTTTGGCCCTTTATTTTTGCCTACACAAGTTTTATGAGCAGCATAAGAAATCACACTTAATTTATAGTGAGATAATACCAGCCTCTGCTCTGGATAAGAGGTTTAAGAAAGTGAATCTATGAATAATCTTACCTCATGTTGCATTACTCAAAACAATGCCAAGAGAAAACTAAGAATAATTATCAATCCAGTGTCATCTGACAATTTAAGCAAATATTTTCTGGCCAAAGTAGCCTTAGTTCAAGACATCTCAAAACATATGACTTTGTGAAGCTCATGTTTGATAGCATCGTTCCCAGTTTTGGTCCATTCTGTGATATATTTTAGATAATTTTAATTTTGATGTTTCAGAATACTAGGGGGCTTTGTCTCTTACTTGCTTCGCTTGCCAACCTCCTGGCCTGCACTATGTGCCAGCCACTTCACGTCTCTGCCACTTGTGTATGTCGATTTTACTTTCACCAAACAACAAATCTTTTAATTCTCGCGGATATGCCTCTTCATTGGGAAGAAACACTACTTTTCCCTGATGACAACACGAATTAAACGATCTACAAGTCTCTGACTTAAAGTTTAAATCAGACAATATTTTCGATCTCTTTTCACTGTTCCGTTATTTCACAGAGTAATAATTTCTGTTTGTCTGTGTTAATGCGATCTTTACTATAATTTTTTTTGAGACTTTTGAATTTTAGTACTTTCATTATCTCAAACCTGCTCTGCGTGGGTATTGCGCCAATGTGTTTGAACCTCTTTATGACTTTCTCCCTTATCATCTACTCTTTGTCTTTTATTTCCGGCCCCAGGTGTGGTTAAATCTCTTGGCACAAAGTCTTGTCTCGCGGGACTTGAAAGTATATCTATGAAAAAGTCACGTCTCGTCTCTGGCTAAAAAGTCTCGTCTCGTCCCAAGATTTTTTTATGTAATAGAGAGATATGCTGAATTCTGACAGAGTGTTAGCAAAGGTAGAAAATGTGAAGACAGCCACTGCATCAAAATATTGTTTAACCATGTATTTCTCTTTAGTTAGAGTTACAAATTCTACTGTGCACAATGGGAAAATAAAATACCAAGATTTGGGTCATGTTCGTGCTAAGTCCCTGTGATATGATTCTGATGTGTGACCTTTATGTTTAGTCTTTATATATTTGAGTACCCCTTTTCAGTATATCTTATTGTGAAGTTTTTAAAACTATGTAGCTGTGTGAAATGTTTTATTATTGTAATTTTGTGTGAATACTAAATATTATATGGGGTTAAACAATACTTTTTTGTGGAAAAGTTCCTTGGTTTTGGAAATATTTGGTAAACAATGCTCCTTTTTGTATGAAGCGAGCTTTGGATTTTTACTTTTTATATATTTTATTGTAATTCTTTCTTTAGATTTAGTGTATTCATATGTGCATAATAAGTACTCTTAAGAAAATATTCATAGCATGGGTCTTTGATGCCAGGAGCTACATAAAGACCAAGTAAAGCACGGCAGTGCCATAATGAAAGGTACTGTTTTTTATCACATGGTATTGTGGTCTAAAGAACTGCTAGTTAGGAAAAGCCTCCAATATCAGATGCAAGCATATTGGATACAGTGGTGTGAAAAACTATTTGCCCCCTTCCTGATTTCTTATTCTTTTGCATGTTTGTCACACAAAATGTTTCTGATCATCAAACACATTTAACCATTAGTCAAATATAACACAAGTAAACACAAAATGCAGTTTGTAAATGGTGGTTTTTATAATTTAGGGAGAAAAAAAAATCCAAACCTACATGGCCTTGTGTGAAAAAGTAATTGCCCCCTGAACCTAATAACTGGTTGGGCCACCCTTAGCAGCAATAACTGCAATCAAGCGTTTGCGATAACTTGCAATGAGTCTTTTAGAGCGCTCTGGAGGAATTTTGGCCCACTCATCTTTGCAAAATTGTTGTAATTCAGCTTTATTTGAGGGTTTTCTAGCATGAACCGCCTTTCTAAGGTCATGCCATAGCATCTCAATTGGATTCAGGTCAGGACTTTGACTAGGCCACTCCAAAGTCTTCATTTTGTTTTTCTTCAGCCATTCAGAGGTGGATTTGCTGGTGTGTTTTGGGTCATTGTCCTGTTGCAGCACCCAAGATCGCTTCAGCTTGAGTTGACGAACAGATGGCCGGACATTCTCCTTCAGGATTTTTTGGTAGACAGTAGAATTCATGGTTCCATCTATCACAGCAAGCCTTCCAGGTCCTGAAGCAGCAAAACAACCCCAGACCATCAAACTACCACCACCATATTTTACTGTTGGTATGATGTTCTTTTTCTGAAATGCTGTGTTCCTTTTACACCAGATGTAACGGGACATTTGCCTTCCAAAAAGTTCAACTTTTGACTCATCAGTCCACAAGGTATTTTCCCAAAAGTCTTGGCAATCATTGAGATGTTTCTTAGCAAAATTGAGACGAGCCCTAATGTTCTTTTTGCTTAACAGTGGTTTGCGTCTTGGAAATCTGCCATGCAGGCCGTTTTTGCCCAGTCTCTTTCTTATGGTGGAGTCGTGAACACTGACCTTAATTGAGGCAAGTGAGGCCTGCAGTTCTTTAGACGTTGTCCTGGGGTCTTTTGTGACCTCTCGGATGAGTCGTCTCTGCGCTCTTGGGGTAATTTTGGTCGGCCGGCCACTCCTGGGAAGGTTCACCACTGTTCCATGTTTTTGCCATTTGTGGATAATGGCTCTCACTGTGGTTCGCTGGAGTCCCAAAGCTTTAGAAATGGCTTTATAACCTTTACCAGACTGATAGATCTCAATTACTTCTGTTCTCATTTGTTCCTGAATTTCTTTGGATCTTGGCATGATGTCTAGCTTTTGAGGTGCTTTTGGTCTACTTCTCTGTGTCAGGCAGCTCCTATTTAAGTGATTTCTTGATTGAAACAGGTGTGGCAGTAATCAGGCCTGGGGGTGGCTACGGAAATTGAACTCAGGTGTGATACACCACAGTTAGGTTATTTTTTAACAAGGGGGCAATTACTTTTTCACACAGGGCCATGTAGGTTTGGATTTTTTTTCTCCCTAAATAATAAACACCATCATTTAAAAACTGCATTTTGTGTTTACTTGTGTTATATTTGACTAATGGTTAAATGTGTTTGATGATCAGGAACATTTTGTGTGACAAACATGCAAAAGAATAAGAAATCAGGAAGGGGGCAAATAGTTTTTCACACCACTGTATTTGCAGATGGGCCATTTAGTGTTGTGCATTTTGCTTACATTGACTTGCTTCTATTGCTTTGTATTTTTCTTTTCTGATCTTTATTTGTTGCCAGCACAAAAACACTTCTACAGCACCTATAACAAAATCGTTTTGCTCCTGATCTGTTCTGTTTTACTGTTGAACCTGAGATCTATGATTTGCTCTTGTTTTATATTAAAACCGTTAAGAATTCATTATAGCAAACAAAAGCAGGTTTCTTTTTTCTCATTAAACATAACGGGAAATAATTGCCATATTTCTGATTTTCCTTTTTATTACTGTAGTGGCTCTAAAGTCCCCATTTTAAAGAGTATTTACAATGTCACAAAAGCATACTTAGCTACCTCAACCAATGCTTGTGTTTTGGAGGCTACTGGCTTGACACAAAATTCCTAAAACAAAGGCATAATGAAAAAATTGTATTAAGGTTATATTTGTTATATTTTTGTTAAATCCTTAAAGGGGGAAAAGAATCCTATTTAGTTTAATCTGGTATGTTATTCTTTGACCACTGAACTCCCTGCCTCAGGACTTTTGCTGTGTATTACTGTTTAACTTAGTAGTGGAATTTTTAAATTGCTGTTAATGAAAAAATATAATTAATTGGAAATACTTCAATATCAGTAAACTACATTTATTATGTTCATTGACTCCTCAGAGTGGTGGCTCTGAGGCTAAGGATCTGTGCAAGTACTGGAAGTTTATCAGTTTGAATCCCATTGCTGCTGGAAGGGATTTTACCCTGTTGAGCCCTTGAACAAGGCCCTTAACCTGCAATTGCTCCAGGGGCACTGTACAATAGCTGACCCTGCACTTGGACCCCAAGGGATATGTGCTAACTTCATTACTTTGCACCTGTACAATTATAATATCATTGAATCATTATGATTATTATTATAATAAAACATGAGTGAACATGAATAGACTCACCATACCTCAGCTTATATAAAATGTAGATGGACGCTGACCTTGCATCTTTTGCACCCAAATATCAGAAAGGGACATATCAGAGCTGACTGAGGTGCAGAGGTAGGCAAGTGAGTTTAACATGTTCCAAGCAATCAAAAGTGATTTTTATATGGGTTTCATATATGCATTACAGACGTGTGAAGTTTCCAATTTCTGCTTTTCTCTTTGATTCTGTCACTTTCCATGCTCCCAGTTTTTTGAAGTGCCATGTTTTCCATTTGACAGCTAGTTAATGCATGAGTCATGCTTTGCAGATGCATCGTGAGTAAAAGAGTAAAAATATTAATAATGAAGCATACAAAGGCATGATTAGTACAAATGTACAGTACATGTAGTAGCACTTAGAACTGTAAGTATTCAAGCTCTAATTTTTTGTACACTTTGATGGCCCTAACATAACCACATTCCAGAATTTACTGGTGAATTCTAGGTAGAGACTACATGTGTGAAAGGAGTTTAAGTTTTGCATCACAACTTTCAATTAGCTTGGGGTTTAATTTTCCTCAGTTGGTAGATTACCACTCTGTCCTATATATTAATATTTAAGATGTGTTGTGCTACTTAAAATTGGGGGCGAAAAACTAAATAGGAATCCAGCTCAGGAATGTAGAAACTTGTGGTGATTAGAGTCCTGCTTGAATCTTTATTTACAGAGCCCTATCCTGTCAGTATCCACAACCGCAAAAACATACTTGAACAAATAAATGTTGTTTGATTCCACAACTTAAACCAACCTTGTGTGTTAAAACTGTTATTCAAACTAAGCCTGTGCTCATTTATTACTAAGAAATAATGTAAGTGGCTCGGTACTAAAAAAAAGAAATTTGAAATGTCTGCTTCATCTAAAATATGTAAAATTTCCATGAGAAACATATTTAAAAGTGTGTGGTAACAGATGCTTTAAAGTTAGTACTTACTTTGCATTAGTCTGAATAGAGTACTTGATTATTCTACTATAATGTTCTGTAGCTATTGTAGAATAATTCCAGTTTTTTAATGTATTAGAAATGGAACAAACTGTGTGAAACTGATACTCTATTAAAGTTATAGTTGCTGTCTTTCTGTCTTTTATAGGTCATCCGATAATTTTTTGTTCTGGTAACGTTCATTTTGTTTTCTGGTTTGGGTGTAACTAAGTTAAATATACATGGACTTAGCCGATGAGGCAGATGAGCAGGCTGTTTTCCATTGGGCAGTAGGGTTTGAATTTCAAAGCAGGAACAAGCCTTCTATTTAAACGTCTTGTGTTATTTACCTTAATGATTATTATTTTCTTTATTCTTTCTTGAATAAACAACACAAAAAAAAGAATGGAAAGGTTTTAGTTATTACCAGTTTTGTGGTATTTTGTGTGTGTTCATAAATAAAAACACATGTTTTGCTCATCCAGTGAGAGCACGATGATACTGTATTACCAGTCAGTTGTGAACTGCAGTGGTTTTAACTTAGAAGTTTGTATGTTGCTGACTGATTAAAACACCAGGTGAAACTCAGATATGGGAAACTTTAAGTATTTGTGTTAATCCTCTGAATGTAATGGGCATGGTTACAAGCTGGTGCCTACCATGGCATAATGGGAAGCAAAGTAGGAACTAACTTTGGACAGGATGCCATTGCAGTACAAGGAGTACTCACACATACAGCCACACTTGCTCATATGTAGTCCAGCTTAGAGTTGTGACGTGACCTAAAATGTATATGTTTGGAATGTAGAAGGAAAACCCACTTGAACGTGATGAGAATGTAAAAGTTCTAAACAGACAGTGTTAATTCAAGTCATAGCAGTTAAAATACAAGGAAATTTTTGAACCATGTGGCTATCTCTTTATTGACTGTGGCCAATCTTTATCGTGATAAAAGGAGATGCTTTGTATGTTCATTCTAAAATAATTTTTCCAAATCAGTACTTAAAAAATGCCAGGCATGCCAGTCTCAGCTCATACTGCCTCTTTTGAAGCATGAAAAATTGCAGACACACACTTGATAGTGGTGCTAGAACATCATACTTTGTTACTAAAAATGAACGAGCAAGTGCTAAATTTGTGACGTCTAATGTACTTTTGATGGGAAATGAGTGGCCATTATTCTCATGAATGTAGTGAAAGCACATATGTGAACGGGATGGGAGTGGCTGGTATGTAGCCTTCAATTACAAGCACATTACTGCAGTCTTGTCCTTTTGCTAAGTTTGGATGAACCCACAGGCATAAACCACAGTGAAATTCTGATCTGTTATGTTATACACAACGTTAAAGACGCATACAGCGCCACCCCGCTGCCTGCTCTTGGGAAAGCAAATCATAATCTGGTTCTACTTCAGCCTCACTACAAACCAAGAGTGAGGGAGCTACCTACAACCACACGCTTATTCAGGAAGTGGTCCCCTGAGGCAGAGCAGGCTCTGAGGGACTGCTTTGGAACTACGGACTGGGATATCCTGCAAGGATCACATAGTGAGAACATTGAAGAGGTTGTTGACTGCACTACTGACTACATCAACTTCTGTATGGACATTGTAGTTCCAGTAAGAACAGTACACTGCTATGCTAACAACAAGCCATGGATTACAAGTGACATCAAGGGCCTTTTGAACCAGAAGAAAAGGGCTCTTAAAGGCAGTGATCAGCATGAGATCAAGCGCGTGCAGAAGGAACTCAGAGTCCAGCTCAGGGTGGTGAAGGAGCAGTACAGGAGAAAGCTGGAACAGAAGTTGCAGAATAACAGCATGAAGGAAGTGTGGGATAGGATAAAGATCATCACTGGCTGCAGCTCGAAGCGGGGTGCCACCATCGACAGAGACGTGAAGAGAGCAAACCAAATGAACAACTTCTTTAACAGGTTTGACCACCCTAACCCACTCTCACCTCAAAGTACTACACCCTCCACCCATCCTTCTGCTGATACCAGCATAGGAGAGACATCCCCACCCACAATTACAGCAGCGCAAGTGAGCAGAGAGCTGAGGAGACTTCGTGCCAGCAAAGCAGTGGGTCCAGATGGAGTATTTCCATGACTGCTGAAGGTCTGTGAGCTGGAGCTGAGGAGTCCTCTACAGCGCATCTTCAACCTGAGCCTGGAACAGGGGAGAGTCCAGAGGCTTTGGAAAACATCTTGTATCACCCCAGTCGCAAAGGTATGACATCCTAGTGAGCTGAACGACTTCCGGCCTGTCGCTCTGACGTCACGTGATGAAGACCATGGAGCGGCTGCTGCTTCACCACCTGAGGCCACAGGTCCACCACGCCCTTGACCCTTGGCAGTTCGCATATCAGGAGAAGGTGGGAACGGAGGATGCCATCATCCATATGCTACACCGATCACTCTCCCACTTGGACAGATGCAGTGGTGCTGTAAGAATTATGTTGCTAGACTTCTCTAGCACCTTCAACACCATCCAACCTCTGCTCCTTAGGGACAAGCTGACAGAGATGGGAGTAGATTCACACCTGGTGGCATGGATCATGGAATATCTTACAAACAAACCTCAGTGTGTGTGTCTCAGGAACTGCAGGTCTGACATTGTGGTCAGCAGCACAGGAGCGCCGCAGGGGACTGTACTTTCTCCGGTCCTGTTCAGCCTATATACATCGGACTTCCAATAAAACTCGGAGTCCTGCTACGTGCAAAATTTCGCTGACGACACTGCTATCGTGGGCTGCATCAGGAGTGGGCAGGAGGAGGAGTATAGGAACCTCATCAAGGACTTTGTTAAATGGTGCTACTCAAACCACCTACACCTGAACACCAGCAAAACCAAGGAGCTGGTGGTGGATTTTAGGAGGCCCAGGCCCCTCCTGGACCCCGTGATTATCAGAGGTGACTGTGTGCAGAGGGTGCAGACCTATAAATACCTAGGAGTGCAGCTGGATGATAAATTGGACTGGATTGCCAATACTGATTATCTGTGCAAGAGAGGACAGAGTCGGCTATACTTCCTTAGAAGACTGGCGTCCAACATCTGCAATAAGATGCTGCAGATGTTCTATCAGACGGTTGTGGCGAGCGCCCTCTTCTACGCGGTGGTGTGCTGGGGAGGCAGCATAAAGAAGAGGGACGTCTAACGCCTGGACAGACTGGTGAGGAAAGCAGTCTCAATTGTAGGCATGGAGCTGTTTGACAGGGCGCTCAGCAGGCTCCCGTCAATTATGGAGAATCCACTGAACATGGTCATCTCCAGACAGAGGAGCAGCTTCAGCAACAGACTGCTGTCACTGTCCTGCTCCACTGACAGACTAAGGAGATCGTTCCTCCCCCAAACTATGCGACTCTTCAATTCCACCCTAAGCGTTAACATTATTCAAAGTTATTGTCTGTTTTTATCTGCATTTTTATTACTCTTTAATATTGTTTTTTGTATCAGTATGCTGCTGCTGGAGTATGTGAATCTTTCCTTGGGATTAATAAAGTATAAATAAAGTAGAGAACCTTATTGCCATAAATGCAGTTTAGGCCTTGGCTCTGCTTGTTAGTGGGTCTTCTAGAAATTTAGTTGCAATGCTTTGACTTTACATTTAACTGATGTTTACTAAGCACATCAATCCTGTTTGCTTTGGCCTTCAGCAGTGAATAGACACATCTTTACTTTTAAGGACCCATGAATGCAAAACAAATTCAATTGTTCTTGCCTATCCTTGTTTGCATTCTGTGACTGTGATGTAAAAACACAGTGAGTGCCTGATGTCTGAGCCACTGAGAATGAAACTTGACAACTCAAAACAATGGGATGCAAAGCCGACATCAGTCAGTAACTGTGTCTGGCATGGTGTCTGCATAAGCCTGTTTGCCACCATCCAACTTAATAGCTGATTATGGGGCACATAACTTTAAAAGGGGGAGTCTTTTGGCATTAGTTTATACAAGGTGATTGAGCTTCATTTCCAGGTTGCATGGTGACTAAGCACAATAAAGCCTCTGTCTATCTTTTTAGTCTCTGCCCTGTGATGTAAAAAGTTAAAAATAGTAGTAAATGCTGAATGTAGATCTAAAAATATTCTTTGACCTTCCTGAATGAGTTGTCAAGCTTTTGGTTCAGTACAGCTTAAGCATCGTGACTTAATTTTGCTGGAATTTTTTCCTCCTCCTTTACTTTTGTTAGGGGTGGGGTTCGGAAGATGTTGGTCATAAAGTCTTTTTGATTATTTAGGTGGTGGTTTTTTTAAGCTTGCATATGCAAGGTCCATGTCCAAATCTATTTTGCTAGCTTTTGAAAATCCTAGAAAATGTATCTGTTTTCTGAATAACCATGACAAATCCAGAATTTTAGGAAAGTTGTATGTTGAGAGCTTTCTAGTCTTATAGGTTTAACAGTTAAGATATTTTAACCGTTCTGACATGCTAGCTGGCATTTGTAGCCATTTAACTTCTGGTAGCTCCATGCTTCAGCTTGGCTGTATGGTACTTTGAAGAAGGGTCTTTTTTGGCAGGATAGTGAAAGGCACTATGAATAGCAAATGAACAATCCACAACATGAGATTGGATCTTCAATGAGCTTGTCAAAAAAAAAAAAATTACTCAGTCAGTCAGTCAGTCAGTGTCCAACCCGCTATATCCCAACACAGGGTCACGGGGGTCTGCTGGAGCCAATCCCAATTATTTTATATATGTAAAACTTAAATATTTTACATTATAAATATTTCGGTATCATACCTACTTAATCCTTTAGGTTGTGTATGACAGGTGTTTTTAAACAATGCAAACAGTATGTGTTAAATATTTCCCACTGGTTCACATAATTAACTCCAGGTCTATGTACTGTAAATGAAGATATTCATTCTTTGTAATGCCATACCCCCTTTGAAGCTGCCAATGTACTGGTTGCAGGAAGACGTGTCAGCAGCATGGGTCTTGAAGTACCTGATTAAGGTGTGCTTATTTGCTGAGTGCATACTACCACATCTATACCAAAGAAGTTAAGCTGAAGCAGCTTGTATTTATACAGGAACGGGAAACTCCTGCAATACTATTTGAATTTATAATTATTTCTTACAGTCACTTTAACTTATCATGGAGAGATAAAATATTTTCTTATGTCTTTCATGATGAGCAGTATTAGTTTTTAGGGAAACAATTAATGTTAAAGGAATAACTATTTTCAGAAAAATTAGTTGCTTACACAGAATTGTACACCAAAATAGAGGAACTAATTGGAGGATGTATCATATTGTTAATACAGGGTGAGTCAAAAACATTTTAATGTCGGAAACAGTTTATTCACAAAACACGCTTCATATGTGCAAGATGATTTACAGGAATGTCTCAACTGTTTGCCATCATGTTCAACACCGTTACCATATGTGGCACATAAATTGTCCACAAAAATTGTATATAAGTATACACATAGCAGTACCATTAGTGTTAACATAATTTTGACTCACCCTGTATTAAGACAAAATGAGAATGTAAAGCTTGAAAAATTAGGTAAGCATGAGAAAGATGTCATGTGTCTCTGTGTAGCTGCCTTGGTAGTCAAAAAAGCAATCCAAGGTTTACCAATTGCTTTTCAGGCTAAAGTAGATTTTATTATTACTATTATTGTGTCCAAAATTCATTGAAATTCTTGCCTTTGATAATCAAAATGAAACTTATAATTAGTGAGTATAAAAACTTTTCTGGTCCAAGTTGACATGCTTGCATCACTCAGTTTCTTCAGATTTGTCAGTTGCACGTTTATACTGCAAATCTCCTTCTTTGCCAAGGCGTTCTGTTGGATTCATATCTGGTAACTGGGAAGATCACTGAAGAACACTACTTATTGTCATGTTGATTAGATTGGTTTGCTTTGTGACATGATGCATTATCATACTGGAAGTAGCTATTAAAAAGACGGGTAAATTGTGGTCATCTGCAGTAGGGATGCACATGGTCAGCAATAATACTGGAATATGCTGTGACATTCAAGCAATGATTATCTAGTACTAATGGGACCAAAGAATGCCAAGAAAACATTTTCAACATCATTACACCCCTATCACCAGCCTGGACTATTGGGTGCATGGATTCATGGTGATCTGACCCTACTATATGTGTGCCTCAGAAGAAATTGAAATTCATCAGGCCATGCTACTTTTTTCAGTTTTCTGCTGTCCAGTCTCGATGAACCTGTGCCAACTTCAGCCTCCGCTTTCTGTTCTTCGCTGGCAGAACTGGAACCCGAGGTTGTGTTCTGCTGCTGTAGCCCATCTGCCTCAAGGTTCAATGTGCTGTACATTCTGAGATGCTTTTCTGTGTAGATTAGTTACTATGATTACAGAGGGGTTATCTGACTTCTGTCTGCTCAAACCTATTTGGTCATTTTCCTTGACCTCTGTCATCCATAAGGCGTTTCTGTCCACAGAACTGCTACTCCGCTGGGTTTTTGTTGTTTTTCACACTAGAGACTGTTGTATGATTGAAAATCCCAGGAGGACAGCATTTACAGAAATAGATAAACCAGTCCGTCTGGCACCAGCAATCATGCCATGGTCCACATCACTGAGATCATTTTTTTTTTCTCTCTTTTGGTGTTTGATGTGAACATTAACTGGAGATCCTGACCTGTATCTGCATGATTTGATGCACTGTGCTGCTACCACACAATTGGCTAATTAGATAATTGCCCAAATAGATAGATATACTTTATTAATCCCCAAGGGGAAATTCACAATAAGATTTAAATTCACAAATAAGCAGGTATACATGCATTCCTAATAATTCACTTTGTTAGTGCATGTGTGACATGCCTTTTTCATCAACAGATCCCAAGAACTGACTTTTTTTTTTTTTTTTCAGACACAAGGACTTTTTATTTTTGTGTAATTATATATATTTATGGCATGATTTATCTAGAACAAAGCAGATGAGTATACAGTATATGCTTCCAGCATGGATGGAGTAGCTGTTCATAAAAAACTTGTCTAGAAAAATAAGTATTATAATCGAAGTATTTACATTTGTTGAATACATAACACATTTTTCACATTCATAAAATCCATTTGAAGGGTAAGTTTTTTAATGTTAATTGAAATTCATGTAGACTTCATGTTTGTCTTGGTATTTATTCGTTGAAAATGTTGGAATTGTCTTGTAGCAGTAGAGTGTTGTACCGTGTTAGCGATAGATTGATACAGGAGAAAGTAGGGTGAAATGACACCTTTTTATTGGCTAGCTAAATAGATTACAAATGCAGCCTTTCAGAGCTAAGGCCACCTTGCCTGATGAAGGGGCCTGAGTTGCCTCGAAAGCTTACATTTGTAATCTATTTAGTTAGCCAATAAAAAAAGGTGTCATTTCACCCTACTTTCTCTGGAATTGTCTTGTGACATTTGAGTGTTAAAATACATTCCATTAAATTTGTATAGTACACAGGATTGTTTATATTGATTTAATTATGGGTTGATATTTTGGTTTACCATTTCAGAAATGCTGTAGTATAAGATAATATTCAGTTCACAATTGCAGTTTAAAAAGTTAGTGAAATGTAGTTAAACTGGCCATGGTGTTTAGAGAATGAAAAAACTGAATTGGATGCTAATTTGTATGAGCCTAGGTGAAGCCATGATGATGTTTCCAAGCTATGTTAGTTTTATTAGTCAGATTCTAGAATGTTAATGCTTACACAGTAGTTGGCTCTCTGCTGACAACCACACAGTATGCAGCCGATAGAGGAAGCTGCTTTTTTATTGCCATTTGTCTGTTTATTTGCATTGAAGGCGTTTTATACTGTATAATGTCATTTATTGGTCCATGCAACTCCCAGGGATGGGTGGCTCTCTTTTTTTATTTTTTATTGAAAATTTGACCTTCCCACTTCTTTGTAGTTCAATCTATTACAACATTTCAACATTCAGTAATGACTTAATAGAAAGGAGCAAATGAGTAATTTTCATAATCCTTGTTTTAGAGAGTGTACTTTTAATTACTACTTTAACTGAGGGAATTTTCTTTTTATATAGTTAACGTATTTTCAGTTTTAGTACTTCCTTTGTTTATTCAGGGATGTATTTTGAAGTGTACAGTATGTTGCTAAAAATACTGTACTGGTTAAATGTAACATTTCCTTACTATACAGTGAGTTGTGTGTTTTTGGTTTACAGTAGACCCCCGCGAAGTTGTTGTTCAGAGTTCGCTGCCTCAGTCATTCGCGGATTTTTCCTTAGAACCTATCTAATAATTGTTAGCGGAAAC
This sequence comes from Erpetoichthys calabaricus, assembly GCF_900747795.2. Lineage (NCBI taxonomy): Eukaryota > Metazoa > Chordata > Cladistia > Polypteriformes > Polypteridae > Erpetoichthys > Erpetoichthys calabaricus. Next base: position 11,824,893 of record NC_041406.2, on the reverse strand, counting down.
CGCAAATATCTTCCGCAATTTTTATGGCTTTTATTGTGGCAATACTGCACTGTAGAGAGACCAGGAAGCAACTGTATTGGAAAACGCGGCTTGGGATGGTGAATGTAGCCAATAGAATTTGAAACTGCAGGTCCCAGCAGTGGGTCTGATTGGTCTTCTGCTAAGGGTGCTGGGGCTGTTGGGGTCAAAGGATGTCAGCACGGCTTTTAAAAAGGGGGCTGGTGACCAAAAGCAAAAAAAAAAGTTTTTGTAATTTGTGTTACATGTTCCTGTCTGCCTGCCTTCTGTTGGGTTATCTGTACTTACTCATTTTGTCCTGGATCGTTTTGTGCGTCTGGATTGTTTGCCGTCTGCCTGTGTACATGAGGACTGTAAGTGGAGTTATGGCCGTCCTGCAAAGAAAGGAGCGCTCCTGAACCCGTCCACCCGTCTTCACCATTTCAGGAACTAGTGGTAGGACTATCTTTACATTCCCATTCAACGTGCAGATCTCTGGACTATCTATTTTCATCATTACATTTCATCCGTTGCTGTTTTTCATGAATGTTTTTCATGATTTACTCTGTGTGTTTTGTTTGTGCTTTGTTGTATTTAATGTGTAATCGCCGTAAGGGGAACAGGGGTGGTATCGTTGTTTTCATTTGTTTTCATTGCATTCTTTATTTGCTGTTTGATTACTGGTTTGCTTTGTTTTTGTCTCTGTTTGTGAGTGTGTGCGGGTCCGGCCAAGGCTGGGTGCGTCCCTGGAATCTCCACCATAAAAATAAATAAAGCGCTGTCTTCTCGGCAGTGTGAATCTTAGCGGCACCGGACCGCTACTGTGTTATTCATTTCTCCTTGCTGCTGATGGACTGTGATGCATCCCCAGCTGAGTGTTCTTCAAAAAAAACTTTTTAAAAACGCTGATAGACTACCTTGACATTGCTCCCTTACTTGTTGGACTTGCTTGCGGCTTCTGTGTCGCATGATATGCTTCTCGCGCGATGCTACGCATACTTAAAAGCTTGAACAGCACCTGTCCTTTTTGGCTGATTGCTTTGTTTCTCTCTCCTCCCCCAGTCATCCTCTGCTCCTGTTGGGGGTTGTGCTCCCCTATGATGTTTGCCTATTCTTTTAATCGATAACTAACTGCAAACTGAGCTGTTTTACTTCTGAAAGAGACATGTTTGTTTGAAGTATTTAAATAAAGTTCCTGTCTCTACAATCTCCTGTGATTCTGTGACCCAAGCGTGACACCCTGCAGCACTGCAGCCTCACTGTCTCTGGGATTGAGCCGCTGCACTAGACTAGCCTGCCAGCATCAGCGCTTACCTCTGTGTGCTTGCGTGCAGCCAGTTCAAGCACACTCAGTGATTTCATTCATGGCGTCAGTTACACCTTATACATATTGTTCCAGTAGTTTTTAAAATAGTTTTTACAGTTAATTAGCAGTGTGTAAATTGATCAGTGTTGCAGTAATTGTGATGCTCTTTGCATGAAAAAAGTGTTCCATTAAAATTGAACTTTTTCTTTGTGAATTGTGACGTTTACTTAAAGTGCAGCAAAAAAGTATTTGACGTCCAGGGATGCATTAACCCCCAAGTATGTGGCAGTTTAAGGCGTAAAGCCCCAACATGCCGTTGAAACGCCCTGCACCTTCTAAGGCTTCTGGCAATGAAAACGCGCTTGAATGAATTACAGTACATATAGCGGTAACATCAGTATTTTACATTCTAGCACTGCTGGTGACATAGCAGTACAGTACTGTACAGTATACAGGTTTACCGTTACATTCTTTTTCTTTTAGGCAATGTATTAAGCCAGGGGTAGGCAACGTCGGTCCTGGTGAGCCGCAGTGGCTACAGGTTTTCATTCCAACCCAATTGCTTAATTAGAAACCAATCATTGCCAATCTCAGACCTTATTTAATTTTATGGCTTGTTAGTCTGTGCAATGTAAGGCTCTTATATCGTAGATTTTTTTCCTTTCCAAGGATATCATCCAAATGATATGAAGCCTAAAACAGATCATTTTCAGTCTGTCACATTTTTCTATTAAGTGTTTTATTAAATCAAACAGTGCATGATGAACACACAGATGTAATTGGAAAAAGCTAGCTGGAGAACTGCTGGCTGCTTTGTCTTTTACATCTTATTGCTAATAAGGAGCAATTAAAACACTGAATGCAGCAGTTTAAGATTGAAATAAGCAATTAAGGTTGGAGAACGTTAACATGCGAGACCACTAAAATGAAGCATCAAAATGTCACTTAAGCAATATGTGCTTCATCAGCAATAATTGAGTTCTCGTTAAGGAACTGGGTTGGAACAAAAACCTGCACATACTGTGGCACTCCAGGACCGACCTTGCCTACCCCTGTATTAAGCTGAGTTTGAAATTAAAAGTGTTTTGGGGGCATATTTAGGGTTTAAACTATACAATTAGGCTTTTTTTTTAAAACTACATCCAAAATTTGTGGTTTTTCACAATTCACGGGTGCTCTAGGAACGTAACCCCCGCGAATTTTGGGGGTGTACTGTATTTAACCTTTGTATATTTTTTGTGTATAATTTATTCAAATGTATACTTTAGAGTCATTTTTGTTTATCATTGTGAAATAAAGAAAAAAAAAAGTACTTGAATCAGAGTTTGGTTGACCTAGCCTAGATACTTTAATTGCACTGAAGAAGGGATTGACACACTTTTTCCTGTTTTTAGAGCAGTGTTCATCCATATTAAGTAGCTTTAAAGCATGCTTTAAAAGTAGTATGCCTTCAGAGCAATCTGATATTCCACATTGGATACAAATGTTTAATCCTGAATAATGTTTGTGTCTTAAATCACACTGTTGGTCTGATGTGTTTGTAAACTAAACAGAACATTAAACTGTAGGTAATGTTTAGAACTAATTGCACTATGAAACAGCTTAGCCCAAAAAATTGTCAAGGGAGGTGGAACCTCTCATTATGTGTAGCATTTTCATGTATTTGCTTTCAAAAAAAGACATTTTTAAAATTTTAAATGGTTTTACAACCTTTGTTGACTATTAACAAATCTTCCACACTATTTGCATACCACAGTATTGCTGCTATAATAAAAGTAATAATTTAAAAAACAAACAAAAAAAAGCTCCAGTGTTCTCACTACAGGATGGTAGAGAAAATTAGAGCCACATCTCATTGTTATTAGACATTGTTTTTCTTTTTTTCAGTTGAAATGTCGAATTTTATACTTGTACTTTTGCAATTACTCAGACTGTATTTTTGAAGCATGTTGTGTTCACTGTGTAATGTGATGTCTGTCAGTTCTATTTTGTTTCTAATATGTTAGACCTCCTTCTTTTGAATCTGTTCTGTACCCTGTTCAGTGAGGGCCTGTTGGAAACATTCCTAAAATCATGCATTCAACTCTGATTTGGTGCTGAGGTCTGTTTTCAGGGACACTTATCTTCTAGTTAGTGTTCTTTGTAAAAGAGCCAAACTTTCAGTGGATAACAAGTACTATTTACTGTGTCATCAGCAGGATATGGCCAGAAGTGTAGCAGGGCAAAAAAGCTTTAATATATTATTTAAAAAAAGCAGAACTTGTTCAAAATAATCATCCTTAAAAGCAAGAAAATAATGTTTTTATTCTGAAAATATAAAGAAGTCTGGAGATCTACAGTATGTTTCGGCTATTAAGTCTTAAACAGTTGCATGTCTGAAAAGGTGAATGGGGCGGGGAAGGGGTAAGTAAAGACAAGGGAAATGAGATGACTGATAAGCTAGAATGTGTGCCAGGGCAGCCTTTACAGAACATAAAGGGAAAGATTAAAATGTTAGGCCAATAGCACACTACTCATCTTTCAGTTGGCGAGCATGTTATATGACTACAGTTACTCGGTCTTTTCTCCATGAGGATGTCCACTTACATGACTTGGAATTGCAGGGTATGATGGGCAATGAAGGTTTTGCTTCCCGAACACTTCGGGTGATTTTTATAGATTTCTGGTCACAACAATCTCCTTTAAATTTTCCTGTCATGTACTGTTTTATTGAAATTGCTGTTTTTTTTTTAGATTTCCACTCATATGATTATGGATAAGACATAACAACTGGAACATCTGTGGTAATCTAAAAATAGTGGCACTGCTACTTGGAATGCAGTCCATTTGTGAAAAAGACAGCCATGCTAAAGAGTCTTATTACATTAAAAAGATCTGGCCACTTCAAAGGCATTTAGAAAAGTGTGCCACACAAACCACTTGTCAATCCAACAAAAATATTTTTTGCTTTCTCTTCATAAAAAACTTGGATTAATGAAAATTGTAATGAAAGCAGTGAACAAGGCAGGCAAAGGATTTTGATGTTTGAAACAGATATTTCCACAAGTAACTGATGCCAGGAATAATGAAGCCATTTTTGTCTGTTCACAAATTAGACATGCTGTCTGTGACAAGCGGTTCAAAGATCTGCTTATGGGGGGGTCAAAGGAAATCGCCTGGAATGTATTCAAGTGTGATTTTGGGATTTTTTTTTTTTTTTTGGTAGTTACAGAGCAGCATACCACATCCACCTGTTTGACAACATGCTTCAAACATAAAAAACCCCATGAAGTGTAGCATGTCGCTGAAGATGAATTTTTTTTGCATCCACATTTGGACTTCCCCTGCTAATCTTAGTGCTAACTGACAAACAATGTGGAAAGTTTCACCAGAGCATTACAATAATGGAAAAGAGGTATGAGGGCAAGTGGACTCCATCAATGCTGGTCGACTGTTGTTGGACGCTGAAAAAAGAAGCATCACATTTAATTCATTAGCATAATATTTTTAGTTCTATTGAACTACTGCAGTGTGTCAGCATCATTAAGCAATTAAGCACGCAAAATTAAAGTTATTTCATGTTTCTCCAAATTCCTATATGATATAGTTTCTATGAAATTATATTTGTGTTCAGCCTGAAGCTGTCTGTCATAATTGACAAAATATTTATATATTTATTCACCAACCCCCAAGTTTTCCCTGTAAGTTGGAGCACTTCTCAGCACAGTTTTAAATGTGCAAAATATTATGAGTTTTTAATGCTGCTGCCATAAACAGAACTGCCAGACACTGGATGAATTTTGTGTATTGCACTTTTTACTGTAGAATATGAAAATCCCAGATGGGTAGCTATTTCTACTGAATACAGAATATGATCTAGCATTCAGGGCCCAAAGAGAGTTAGGGCAACAGAAGACATGTGCGCCAGTTTGTGTTCTTGATGTAACACCATGTTTTTGTATATTTATTCACCCGCTCACTTCTTTTACTTAGGAAGGAATAATAAAGAATAAAGAAGGAATGTCAATTTCAGGAGCTCAAATTTGGTGTCCTCTGAGAAATATAAGAATAAATGTACATACATGAAGATCTGTTACTTCCCTTGTTAGGACTGGGACTTTTGTGACAGACTGTCCTCTCTTCTGTACAAATCAAATACAAGCATAGGCCAAAGAGAAGCAAACACTTTTCATTCATCTCTTCAAGATGCAGGTCTATTGGTCTTGTTATTAATAATAGCTTTACTAACCTAGTGAAAAGGTATGACTAAAATATGATGGAGAGCTCCTAATGTGGGTGTTCTTTGGATGGTCCTGATAAGATTATGAAAGGTTTTCCTTTATATTTAAGTCTCTCTTTCTGGTGACATTTAATCCATGGAGACTCTGAAATGATAACCTGTCAAACAAATGTAGAGTATGTTATTTGGTCTTTTTATGGCCTCTGGGAGATATTGGACTACTGGTTTCTTTGTTTTCAACTATAACATGATTAGTATCAGGAAGCAATTCTTTGTTCATAATGAAAAGAGAAGTTTGTAGTCATCTACAAAGATAAGATAGCAAAGATCAGATAGTTAAAAAAAAGTGATGTGGTTTAACTGCTGGCAGAAGGTTTCTTGCCTTCCATGAAGGTACCATCTGTATCCATATGTTGTTTTCTTTAGGAAGCGTATAATGAAAATTAAGAGTCTGTGAGAATACTGGTGAAACAGAATCTGAATTGTATTCTGTTGTATGCCAAACCCAGATCATGCTGTGTTGAATCTTTTAGTCCCATTTGAGATGACCAGCAGCATTTTTACAGAAAAAAACTTGAAGTTGAAAGAGACAAATGCCTTCAAAATGTAGAATAAATGAGGATGAAAAAGGTTTGTTGTGCATTAAGTTTAAAAGAATATATGGAGGATTACGTACAGCTTAAGAACAGGAGCTGTGTCTGCAAAAAGTAAACTAGGTAAAGGCAACTTGATTATATTTTGTTGCTGTGTGTTTTCCAGCCTATTTGTCATTGAATTAGTTGGACTGTCTTACATTTCACAGTGACTTGATAACTAGTTGCAGCACAGTTGTACCAAAGCAGCTGTCAAGGCTGAAATCTAAAAAAGTCATCTCACCTGTTATGTTTGGCTCCAGATATACCCACCCATCAAACATGGCCTGCAGCTGTTTTTGCTACTTTTTCCATTTTTATTTCAATTGTTTTTTCCATGAGAGCTAATAATGTCCTACATTTGCAAGGATAAAAATGTGGCTATTGCTTCATCAGCATTATGATGAGTTGTTCATTATGACACTTGATCATCCTTCACTTTCTGTCTGGCTAGCTGACTGGCAATGGCAATCAGCAAAGAAAAAAAAACTTGGATTTTTGAGGCATTTTTTTTGTTGTAATATTTAAAATACTACTGTGTCACCCTAGAAGGTCTCTCCTTAGTATTTTACCTCATTTTATAATTAAGATATCTGTTGCTGCTATTTGCTAACTGTATATTTGTGTATTTGTCTATATTTTCTGCACAGTGCACTTTTGAGAAGTTGCATTGGATTCCCAAGACTTCAAGGGGGCTTTAGCATTTTCCTTTTTCCCTTTTGGTGTTTTGCAAGCACATCCCTTGTTTGAGAAGTTCCTGCAGTATTGTTTTTGATGTCTTGTTTCAGTTCAACATTTATTAACTAAAATTTTAAGTTATTTTTATGCAGGTCCTGAACTTACATGAGAATTACCTTTCATTGTATATTACCTGCAACAAATCATATATCCAATCCAATTCAGAATTTGAGAAACCAGAGCCTAAACTAATCTAAACTAAGTAATAAAGATTACACAAATATCTTACAGTGGAAAGAAAAAAAATGTCATCCTTTTGGAATGACCTGGTTTTCTTCATTGTTTATAAAACGTCATCTGATCTTCACCAAAGTACAAGTATAGACAGACACAATGTGCTTGCACCAATAACACATGATTGTAAATTTTCATGTCTTTGTTGAGGACACCCATCCAAATTCACAGTGTGCTGTTGAAAAAGTAATTGAACCGTTGAATTTAATAACTTGTTGTACCGCATAAGTTTGGATCATAGAAAACTCTTAGCAACATTTTTTGTTGTTGTTTCAAAATCCCAGGCTTTACTTTTATCACAGAACTAATTGCCTTTATTAATATTTGGTTTGTCTAGAGTTAATTTGCTATCTTCATGCTGATTATCTTCTTATCAGTCAATTGTGATAGAAGTTTGATTTGAATTGAAATGACTTAACAACGGCTTAACAACCATTTTACTGGTATGCTAAAAATTTCTCCAAAATGAGAAATTTGATTTTCTGTCATTGTATAGGTCTCTTTAAGGTAACATCGGTGTGTATGGTCTTGTATGTTAACTGTGAATATTAAGTGAACCTACCCCTTTAAATATATTACCCATCACTCAGCAGTTCAACCTGATTGGTGAGTTGATGCAAAGGTGAAATTGGCAGAGGAAAAAGCTCTTTCTTTCGTTCGTTTGTTCTGGATGCTTAAGCAACATGGTGTTTCATGATTGTCTGCAAATAAACCCTTTAGAAATAGTTGATTCAAAACATTCTGATTAATGTCAATCATTTTTTTGTCAATCAGCAATTTTTAAAAGAAGCAATGAGTTAAATGTTTTTACTCTAGTTAAACAGATTTTTATCTTTGTCAGAAGAACAAATTAACAGACTGCTACTGCAGACCCTTAAGCAAGTAACATACAGTTGGCTGTGAGAGAAGCACCGTGACTGGACATTGGTGTCAAGTTATTTTTAGAGTTTATTCCTGTGGTTTATCTACTATCACTGGTAGATGCTGGTGTTTGTCTCGATTTATTATATCCTGTTGAGGTTGCTCCCTCAATTACAATTCCTCTGTGTAGCTTTCACTACAAGTCACATCTTATTAGTCAATTTTGCTGTACTTACACTCCATAAATGGATAATCAGTATTCAGACTTTTAATATAATTAAAAGTGATAATTTTTTAAGGGCTTTGACTGAGCTCAGGTAGTTAGTAGAATATAGATTCAAATATGACTGAGAAACAATGGTAGGCACATTGTGATGGTGATGTAATACTGAGCATTATTTTTCTGTTTTTTTTTCTTTTTTCTTTATTTTCTTCATGGCCCTATGCAGCCCCAGGTAGTGCCATATTATCTGCGTAGTTATTTCATTTTAGGGATGCAAGTGTAATACAGAGGTGTCACACTGTAGTATTTCATGATACTTGTTTCAGCATTGAGATTCCATCTCTCTTATTTTCCAAGTAGCAGCAATTTATTTAAATGATTTTTTCCTAAACCCTACATAAAAAATTCAAAGCTAAACATTTTAAACATTTATAAACTGTTATCGAGCACCTATATTATTTTTACCATCTGCAAACAAATTTCTCTTTGTGATAGCAAAGTCTACATTTTATAATGTACATAAAAACATCCAATCGAAATAACATTTGAATTCCAAACATTCCTGATGTATTGCTGACTTGTGAGTTGTAAAGCAAAGGGAGAGCAGTAACAGTAAACATTAACTTTTACATTCATTGAAGTAAACAGCATCACTTTCAAATTCAAATATGGAAGGAAAGGTCTCACCATAGTGAAAATTTACATCTTTTCAGAAAGGTATATTGCCCTGATCATAAATTGAAACTGAATCCTAAGATGGTCCCATTCCTGCCTCCACAAACATCAAAAAAGAGTACACTGGTAAAATGTCCTTTTGGTTCAGGTAAATTCCCCTTAAAAGTACATCTGCCTTTGTCACCACACAGTAAATGAGTTTCATGTTCCAGTGCAATCCAATCTACTGTGTATTATGAAACAGCAACTGTTCTTCAGCTTTACCTGTCTGCCCCAGGAGGTTGGAAGCATGCTCTGATTACACCCACCATGCGGCGAACTACCCGAATTGAGATCCAAGTGTAGCCGTGCAATGGGTGACACCTCAGCACCACCACACTGAACAATTTGAGTTTTTCTTACACTGGCTGGAGTGCCAATCCTGCCACCATCCCTTGGGTTTTTCCCTGCAAGTTAGAGGACCTGCTTGCATAACTAGATGCAGATTAACATCATACCTAGGATGGAGCAAGTGCAGGTTAAGGTCTTGCTCAGGGGCCCAATCGGAGTAGAGTCTCTTCTGGCATTTATAGGATTCGAGCCAGCAACCTTCTGATTACCGGAACAGATCCCTAGCCTCAGAGCCACCACTCTGCCCTCTGTTGAGGAGCTTTTAAAAAAAAATTCAAATTAAATCCTATGTGGTTTAATGTTGCATAGCAATAAAATGTGTATATTTTCAAAGGTGTTCATACTTTTAATTGGCTTAATATGTATTTCTTAGACATTGTCTGATGTGTTTAACTTATGGCAGTCTATTCGATGTCTGTTGTTAGTTTTATACTCTAGGCTGTTGGAGACATGCACCTGAGAACGGCAGGTAATTGTTATCACATGACAGTACATTTCAGCAGTTTTGATTACACTTGAACATTCACTTTTGTGGTGATATAATGGTCTGCTAAACCTGATGTCACATTATGCATCTTCTAGTCATAGGGTATGTCAGACTTATTGACATCAGTTACTGATTTTTGTCACTTGACCATATTTTATGTTAAAATTGCTGGGCATTTAGCCAATGCATGATGACGTTCCAGCCTAGTCGAGCTTTCACCTTTTTCTGACAGCCAGTGTATGCTACCTAATGGAGCCAGTGCTGTACAAAGAGTTAAAAGGTATAGCGAGATCAGCTGCAGTCTCTGCTCTTTTTTTTCTTTTTTGCATTGTGTTTTGCTATGTAAAATACGAGACATCAGACAGGCAAGCTTTTCTTTTGTTTGTGAGGTCCAGCATACTTTGTTGCCCATCTCTGCATTCTATACATTGTACTTTGGATGAGCATTCATTGGTTATCAACTCTGTCATGCACACAGGGCCCACCCCTATGACTAAAGACGAAATCAAACCTATTGGTTTTTGTTAGATTGAGTCATGTTCTAGTTGGAGGGAATTGCTGGGAATGTCTGCTTCATTGAGGCCTGTTGCAGACTGCTTCTGATTGGCTAAGATTATGTAAAGGAAAGCTACAACTGAAAACAACTTGTAAAGTCTTCTAATGTGACATGGCTGTGAGCAATGAGAAGTCATCTCCTCAGATGGATGACACTTGTTCATAGTGTTTAAATCCAGGTGCTTGTTTCCCTTCTGTGATGCCGTTATGTAATTTCCTTCACTTGGATTAGGTCTTCTGATGGTTTCGAAGGGCAAGACAATAAATACAATAACATTCTGAGTGATATGTATTTCCTTGTTATAATTTTGACTTTTTTATGTATCCCAGTTACATAGCTGCAATGCCCTTTTTTTAGGCAATCACTTTCTTTTCTGTATTTTATTTAAAGTAGTAGTTTAAGTTCAACCCCATAAATATTTATTTCTGGCATTAAAATGTGTTATGACATGCATATGAATAAAAAAGGCTCTTGTCAGATGAGACATTTTACCACAAGTTCTATTTTCACCAAGAGTTTCTGAATAAGGGCTTCCTTGATGAATCACTCAGAAAGTTAAATGTTTTTGTGAATTGTATAGGAATTGAATTTCACATTGAATAAAATCCAAATGCTGTCTTTCTTTCTCATAGAAATGTTAAACACTGTCTTTGTGCATAATCCCACACAGGAGACGGTGTTGCTTCCACTGCTGCTGGAAAAGCCTTCCATGTAATATCATGGTACAGTGTTGTTCTGCGCAGATGTCTTCTGTGGGGCATCATTTTGACAAATATGTCTGTCATTTGGAATTTGCCTGATAACAATTAAAAATATTAGTCTGCAAACACTACATGCTAACACACAAAGAGAGAAATTTTCTTTTTTTCAGAAATGCCAATTACTTGTACCTTCAGTACCTTTACTTTATTGGTAAACAGTCATCCACAAAACCACACACATACCTCTAAGGAAGACAAATTATTGTTTCTCTGAAATGTCTAACATTCTTTCCTTTGTGTTTTTTTTGAGTTGTAAATTTTTACGTACTATAGTGGGAATATGATCTGTGAATATCTGGGAGTTGCATTTTTTCGTGTTATTCTCCTTATTCATCGTCTTTTTCTATAGTAAGATGATAAAATTAATGCAAATGAAAAAAAGCATCATGATGCTTTGATAATGTTCACCAACAGTTGCTATAGTTTAGTTTTGAGCAGTAATCCGATTGAGTGCATTGACAAGTTATTCTAAAGTAATATTTGAAAATTGCTCAATGTATTGTTTTCAAATTGTGTTAAAACATTGGGATTGACTGCCATCTTGAGCTTTCTGGATTACTGCAGATACTGCAGTGGAAGTGCTGCTGCAAAGTCTGCATTTTGGCCTGGTTTGAAATGGTGACGTCACTCTGGGGGCAAGGGATATGATTGGTTAGGAGGAATGTTTTACATCTGTGTGTTTGAAGCCGGAGTGACTGATAGAATGCGTGTAAAGCGATTAATAATTGCTGTACACTTTATGGGTGGATTTGATTTAAAAACATTTGCGGCTTCAGGTTTTGGTATTGGAAATTTTACCAATTTAGTTCTTCTGAAAGACCTTCATAAAGAGATTGTGGTAATAAAAAAACATTCAGATGCCATTTTATTGTTGTCTTTGTTAAAGTGTTCATTTGTTCTGTTTGCATTCTTTTGTGTTTTGCATTATTTTTTTAATTGTGTTGTTATAGGTGTTATATGTAATGCTTGTTTCCAGTTAGGAAGTTCAATTAAAAAAAAAAAAAAAAAAAACATGACCACCACATACATGCTTCAGTAATGGTGGAAGAAAAGCTATCAGTGAAAGCTGTGCTCCCTTGGTGATTCCTAATATGGTTAGAAATTTAAGCAAATATGTCTTTTGTTACAAACAATAAAGAATTTACACAAGACTGGCATTTCCAAGAATGCTACAACTGGGGTGTTTCAAGTTTCTCCAGGTCCTTTACAAACAGATTCATGTGTCCCTGACAGTTTAGATAAACACAATTACTTTTTCCATATCAGAGTAATAACTTTACTCGTTAAACCTGTGCAGTCATAATTAAAATGTCTCTTGATGAACATATAGTGTTTGTACTCTGTTAAGAGTAGTGTGAAGTTTTTGTTACAAACATTGTGTTAATTGCACTTCTGAGTCACCTCTTAGTTTACTGTACTCTGCTCTTTGTTTCATAATTGTTGTGATAGTCCATCCTGGAGTTTCACAGTATCTATAATTTCATATCAGTTCCAAGTAAGCATTCTGGAAATGTTATAGCATAAAATTATTATTACTTTTAAGAATAGAAATAGAGGTATTAAAGTCTTTGAAAATAACGACTTTGTAATGTAAACATTGTCAACAGTGGGCAAGAAAATTATAAAACTAGGTATTAAGCAGAAAAACTAATAGTTATCTTCTTTCATGGTGTGTCAGTTTAATATGATGTTTATTATTTTAATTTCTGTTATTTCTGTTAAAGTTAAGGCTCGGCAATAAAGCCACATACTCGCTTCACAGGGGTTGTAACTCAGAGTAGTGTAAGAGCATCTAACTTCAGCCAGAGTTTAAAAATTCAAATGCATTCTTAATGTGATTTAATGAGGTAATTCAACATCATGGTAGAAATGTTTAACCTCAAAATGCCACCAAGCTGTGGTTAAAAAAAAAAAAAAAGTGGTTTTTTTTTTTTTTTTACATTTACAGTCAGTCACGTGAGACCATCTGACATCACACTGATATTTCCAGCACTTGACAGTTATTAAACTAGATCTTACGCTCATTTTCACAGGTTATGTGTATTTTGAAGCCTGTGCAGTTACTTATATTTTACAGTCCGGTGTCTTAATCACTAACAGTGGCGACCTTGGAGTTCTTTAAGTTCACCACAGAGTTTCAGACCTCTGGACCAGCCCTACCACCCAGTGTTGGGGCTTTAACAGATTTTGTTCTGTAGTAGGCCTGAAGCACATGCCTTCTTGTCATTCTCATCCCCATCCATGCTTGACCATTTGATGAAACCCCAAGATTGACAAACCCCAATTCTGAACCTTGGAGACTCCCCAAATTTCACATATGAACTTTTCTTTTCAGTGCATGTCTGACCCTGACTGTTTCTTAAGCTAAGCCTTTGGTAGTGGGCTTGATTTTGTGACATAATACCTGTCTGTACATCCGTCCTTTCATCCAGTTTAATTTAAATTGCAGTCTGTCTGTGCCTATAAATAATTTTGTAACAGAATCAAAAAAGTGAATTATGCTGTTCAGCAATGACCTTAATATAAAGGAACCTCTTCTTTAAAGGAGTCTTTTTAGCAAAGTATAATGTTACCAGCAGGCATATCAAATTCTTGTTTTCATGCTTTATACTTAAGACTGTTGCAATTATCATATAGTAATATACTATAAATAGTCTGAATATCATTAAAAGCGTTTTCTGAGACTTGGGGTGGAATGTTTAGTCTTTTCAGAGATAGAGGAGTGATTTTTGCATAAGGGCAACTGCCTAAAAATATTCATTTTAGAAAAGGTGTCGGTATACAAAGACGCAAAATCACATTCCTCAAGACGTAAACACCTTGAGACATTAAGACTTGTGTCCATTCCGGGCACTTTTCAGTTTTTCTACAAAACACTACTTTTCTTCCGAAAGCAACACAACTGTACCCATTTGGAACTATTTTACTTTTAAACCACAGCTGTGTAAATATTCATGATTGAGGTTCTATATGGAGGGGACCAAAGGAAGCAGTAAACACAGAAGTGGCAGGTTTAAATTAAATAAGCAAAAGAAATACTTTATATGAAGGTGAAAAAAATTATTTGCAAAGAAAGCGAGTCTTGAAAAAGGTATTTACATTTCATGAAAGTAGGTTAACTTACAACAGTGAAGAAATCTCACAGAACATTGTAGAGCAGGAAAGAGACTGCATTCACGATTGTGGAGCATGACCACATAATGTGAGAGCTGATAATGTTAATAACACTTGAAATAATGGTTAGTTGTGCAGCTTACTTGAGCCCCTTACAGAATAAAGCATATTAACTATTGACCTATAAGGTTTTTGTCTGTTTAGTCCCTCACAATTTGGCACTGTCTTTTCATGATATTGAGACTGTCATTTATAATTCATGACTGGACAAAAACAAAAAGTATTATAACAGGCAACACCCCACACCCCACATCTGCTTTCCCTTGGGCCTTCTTCGTTACATTTCAGCCTGCTGTACAAAAAAACATTTGGGTGCAATTGCATTAAAGTGAGACATTTGACAAAGGGCAAATCCACTCCTGTTCTTGTGGTTTTAGCACTTTCTCTTTGTGGTTCGGAATAACCCCGGTGGACAGTTTGCAACAATTAAAGGTAATTAAAGATATACCTAAATGTAATGTGTGCTTGGTTCTGTTGCTTTTGAGAGTTTTTAACCATCTAATCTCAATAAATTGATGAAGTTTTATTTCCATACTCTGTTGTGTCTAGTATGCTACTGTTTGTATGATCTTTTGCCTGAAACCAAAAAAATGAGACCATAAAAATATCTTTGTGGAGTTTCTGGGGAAGGTCAGAAGTCATACATTGAATAAAGCTTTTTGCCACATGTGTTTCTGTGAAAACTTCTAAAGCTGACCCGTTTATGCAAACTAATTTTCATTTTTGGCTGTGCTGACTAAAATATATAAATGCCTTTGTGCAGCAAGTTTTGCTTCAGGGACAGTTTTTAATTGTGTTGGCAATGTTGTAACCTCAGTGATATTTTTTGTTCCTTAAACCATACAAAAATTTATTTGCACTAAATCTGGCTCTTGAATATTATAGTGTTGGTTATGAAGCAGTGGGATATGGAATTTTCAGTCATAAATTGTGTGTGTAGGTTGTTGTGATATTGCAGAGTATGCAGAGTTTTATTTATTTACAACCCAAGTTGGTGCACTAGTTTGTTTTTTTTTTTTGAAGTTTCTAGTTTAATTTTATTTTTTGCAATATTAGCTTATAGTTCTTCATCAGAAAAGAAATGGCTGTTTTTTTTTTTTATTTCGAGAGGTGATCCACTTTGGAAATATATTATGTACTAGCCATGTGCGCCCAACTACGTTGCGCGTGTTAAAGTTGTCTGTGAAGGGCTCCCTGTTTAAACGTGGCTGTCAGTCGTGAACTGGCCCTTCGTCGCACAGCATTATGATTTTTTATAAGGGAAACAAAATTACAAAACAAAACCCTTGGACATTGACTTTATAGGAACGGCCTACTTGGAATCACTGTCCTAATAGTAATTATGTGGTGGTGGAGGAGCATTTCTGGTTCTCTTCCCACGACTTATGGATGGTTAATCATAAGCGGCGTCTTCACGTTGTCCAATCTCGCAGGTTGCTTTGTGGCAATCCAAAGAGTAAGGAAGAACCAATGTTTCTTTCTTGAACTCCAAACGCCGACTGATGGAAAATCACAGAAGTGTGTCCGACTTATATGTTCTATTCAATAAGGGCGCGCAAAAAAAGGCGAGCTTCAAAAGGGCGACCTGAATTGGGCGCGGTGAATAAAGGTGTTCGTAGATAATTTAGTTCAAATGGCTCTGGAATATGTGAATAGCAACAAAGGTGCAGATCTACTCGTAGTCGAAGGCTACACATTCAGAAAGGAGAAAACTATCAACGGGAAACACATCTGGAAATGCACTGAATATAGGATTGGAAAATGTTTGTCTCGCTTAGAAGTTCATGCATTAATTAATTGGATGTTTTGATATTCTTGCTTTTGCCATTTTATACGTTCAATCATTGCCTTTGGCTAATAAATTTTCTGCAATAATTTTGTTGCGTTTGCCTTTATTCGATGCGCCCAATTGAGGTCACCCTTTTGAAGCTCGCCTTTCTGTGCACGCCCTTATTGAAGGATACCGTGTCGGCTGAACATGAATTCGCGGACAAACAAAGATTAAGATCCAAATGAAGATTATATATAAAGATTAGTGAATTTAAAGCACAACAATTTGTTTAGTTTGAATGTCTGTGTTTTGAGGTGTGACTGGAGTACTACAGTCTTCAGTAGTATAAGCCTGGAGGAGATTCTTAATGCAATGCCTATGTTTTAGCTGTCTCTCTACTACCATCTAGTGCTTCATCTAATTCATTTGCGGACAAACGAAGATCAAGATCCAAATGAAGATTATATATAGAGATTGATGGTTGCTCAGTGTCCGGTGTGAATTCTAATTGAATTGGAAAACTGCTTGCACATATGCATATGCATAGTAGTCTCCTTGAAATGCCAAACTTCACTGCTAATTGGTGCACTTTGTAAAGCACTTCTGAGATTAACTTTTAGTATTTTCTTTGTGTCTTTGTAAATTATTTTCCAGAATTACATTGTTGTAATCAATGTTCATATATCAACAATGTGACAAAAACTGTCGTAGCTTTGTATTCACAGAACAGCAGCCAGAAAAACAAAATCTCTATCAGAGAATAAATAATAATAAATAATAATACATTTATAGCACCTTTCCCATGCTCAAGGCACTTACAGAATATAAGAAAGAACGGCGGGGTATACAGTATATAGCATTGTACAAACCAGATAAATAAATAAAGAAGATTACGACAGTGAATTCAGAGAAAGAAAAACAAACAACATAATTGATGGTCTTGCACACACACACACACACACACACACACACACACACACACACACAGGTTACATGAGCATCCTGACAGAGAGGTAAACTGAGAGAAGGGTAATAAAGTCAAGTAGAACTAAAAGCCTTCCTGAACAGATGAGTTTGGAGTTGTTTTTTAAAAGAATTCATGGAGTCTGCTGACCTGATTAATTTCGGTAGGTCATTCCAGAGTCTGGGCGCTATACAGCTGAAGGCCCTGTCACCCATGGAGTGTAGATTAGTGTGGGGCATAACAAGATGGCCAGAATCAGAGGACCTTAGTGGGCAGGCAGGCACATAGTGATGGAGAAGGTCACTGATATAGTTTGGTGCGAGGTTATTTAAGGCTTTGTAGGTTATTAGTAGGATTTTCTATTCGATCCTGTAAGACACAGGGAGCCAGTGAAGACAGAGCAGGATGGGTGTGATGTGCTCGCTGCTGCTGGTTCGAGTAAGGACTCTTGCAGCTGAGTTTTGAATAAGCTGGAGCTGTGATAGAAGATTAAAAGGGGCAACTGCCAGTAGGGAATTACAATAATCTATGCAGGATGTGATAAAAGCATGGACAAGTTTCTCAGCATTAGAGAAGGAGAGGAAGGAGCGAACACGGAATATGTTACGGAGGTGAAAGTAAGAAAGTTTCTTAATGTGATTTATGTGGGTGGAATAAGAAAGGGAGGAATCAAAAATGACACCAAGATTCTTTACAGTAGAGGCAGGTCTGATGAGATGGATAGATAGATAGGTAGATACTTTATTAATCCCAAGGGGAAATTCATATACTCCAGCAGCAGCATACTGATACAAAAAACAATATTAAATTAAAGAGTAATAAAAATGCAGGTAAAAACAGACAATAACTTTGAATAATGTTAACGTTTCCCCCCCCCCCCCCGGGTGGAATTGAAGAGTCGCATAGTTTGGGGGAGGAACGATCTCCTCAGTCTGGAGATGACACTTTTTAGTGGATGCAGTGGATTCTCCATAATTAATAGGAGCCTGCTGAGTGCTCGTCGCTCTGCCACGGATGTCAGACTGTCCAGCTCCATGCCTACAATAGAGCCTGCCTTCCTCACCAGTTTGTCCAGGCGTGAGGCGTCCTCCTTCTTTATGCTGCCTCCCCAGCACACCAATGCGTAGAAGAGGGCACTCGCTACAACCGTCTGATAGAACATCTGCAGCATCTTATTGCAGATGTTGAAGGACGCCAGTCTTCTAAGGAAATATAGCCGGCTCTGTCCTCTCTTGCATAGAGCATCAGTATTGGCAGTCCAGTCCAATTTATCATCCAACTGCACTCCCAGGTATTTATAGGTCTGCACCCTCTGCACACAGTCTCCTCTGATAATCACCGGGTCCAGGAGGGGCCTGGGTCTCCTAAAATCCACCATCAGTTCCTTGGTTTTGCTGGTGTTCAGGTGTAAGTGGTTTGAGTCGCACCATTTAACAAAGTCCTTTATGAGGTTCCTATACTCCTCCTCCTACCCACCCCTGATGCAGCCCACGATCACCGCCAAGATAGACTGGGAAGGAGCTCATTTTATTAAGTAACACTTTAGTGCCAATTTGCAGGAGTTCAGTTTTATTGCAGTTTAATTGTAAAGAGTTCTGCTCCATCCAGGTTTTAATTTCACTAAGGCAGGTTGTGAGCTGAGAAAGCTCCGATGAAGTTCCACTTTTAACATTGATGTAGAGTTGAGTATCATCTACATAAAAATGATAACCCAGTCCATAGCTACGGATAATATGGCCAAGGAGAAGCATGTAAATACAGAAAAGCAGAGGACCGAGGACAGACCTGAGGGACTCCTTGTGTGACTGGCGCTGAGCTGGATTTGCTGTTGCCAAGACTAACAAACTCTTGCCTATCAGTCAGGTAGGACGTGAACCACTGGAGGACAGTGCCAGAGATACCCAGCATATTCTAAGTGTAAAGGGCCATTTGGTGTGATCATGTAGGTTTTTACACCAATATTCATTGGATTTGTAAGTCTGTAATTAATCTAATTGGCTACAGTAAGGGAATGTTTGATAAAATCTACTTTTGCCCATTTCAGGTACAATGGAACCTCGGTTTGCGAGTAACTTGGTTTACGAGTGTTTTGCAAGACGAGCAAAAATTTTTAATAAATTTTCACTTGATAGACGAGCGAGGTCTTGCAGTACGAGTAGTACTGTATATGCTTTGTCTGCTGAGCGTCATGTGATCACAACTGAGCTGATGGTTCTTCTCTCTCTCACTGCGGGATTGTGGGCAATCGTCTCCTATTCTCCGTCTGAGTCGGCGTGCCTCACTCATATAGTCAACATCCGTACGAGCGTAAAGTGTTTACTATAGCGTTAGCATTGTGACTGTGTGTGTGCGCGTGTGTATGTGTGCTCGCACGTGCTGTGACGTGCTTGTCCCCGTCTTGCACCCTAAAACGCGAAGCTGAGTCTCAGTACTTTAGCAACACAAGCTATATTCAGTTTGAAACGGCAACAGCACGGTTATTTATACACAGACACAGCAGTCAGGCAGGGCCCTGCACATTTATAATGTTCCTTGTTCCTTGTATCACCCATTGATGGCAGGCGCTTATAGCATGTCCGCGATCTTTTCGGATTTGCTTTTACGGAGAACTGCTACAGCGCTGGGAGACTGCGATTGCTTTGGGACGCTCTTCCGTTTGTCGTCCCGTTGGGTACAATCCCACAAGAGTTTAGAAACTCACTCACACCAGCCATGATTCTTTTCAAAGGTAAAGTGCAGGTTAATTTGTTTTATGTATTTTTACTTTATATTTTGTATTAATCATTTTTATATGAATAGTTTGGGTTGTGGAACAAATCTGAGTTTCCATTATTTCTTATGGGGAAATTCACTTTGATATACGAGTGCTTTGGACTACGAGCACATTTCCGGAACGAATTATGCTCGCAAACCGAGGTTCCACTGTATTATTTTTACACATACCCAGTTGCACATATACCTGGATGGCTCTCCAGAATTAAGATCCTTATCAATTCAGAGCCATTAAAAACATTCCCAGTCAGATTTTTAGTTAGTTTAAAGCTGAACTGAAAATGGTACTCCAGCTTGGCAACAATCCTACATATTTTGGAGTGATCAAATGGAAGATGTTTGGTGGCAAGGCCTTAAATGGGCTGTACCTGAAAATCTGCAGCAGTTGAAGCAGTTTTGTGATGTAGAACGAGCAGAAATTGGTCAAAGCTGAAAGGGATTTGCTGTCACTTACAGAATTTAAAAAGTGAATTTAACTTTTTATGTAAACCAAGGATTAATTCTTTTTTAATGTTTATATTAAAAAATACCTTTCAAAATATAGCGCATTCGCTTTGTCTTTCAATTTAAAGTGGATGGTATTAATTTGTTTATAATTTGAAGCTTACCTAACTAAACATGCATCCTGTTTATTTCAGTAAGCTGTCCAAATTTTTGTTCTGTCCAAGTTTTTATTGAACAGTCTACCTGGAATGAAATTTGTGTGAGTAGTTATTATTTAATAAAAACAAAGAATCACAAGGCAAACAAAGAAAAGACACAGCAGTATAATGTGCACCATACGTATGCGTTATGCATTTCAAAGCTATCTGTTCCTTGTTGGCCTTTAAAAAAAAATGAGATAACTATCACACTAATGCAACTTTATACTTCAACAGATTAGCTGTGCCTCACATTTTAGTGCTCTTTCTTATATTTACCCATTTTAAAAATGAATTTAGGCTTTTAAGTCTCGTAAATCTTATTCAGGTTGTCCATTGTAATTTGCTGACACTAAAATTATACTTCATCTCTGATATGTATTTAAGAAAGCCTGAGTTAGTATTGTAATTGCCTTTATTATTGTGCATCAATTTGTATATTGCTAATATGACAATATTTGTTTGTATTTCAGGGTTTCGCAAAAATGATGAGATGAAGGCTATAGAAGTTCTACCAATTTTAAAAGAAAAAGTTGCCTTTTTATCGGGTAAGTTTTCATTATTTTTTGGTTTAGAACTATTTCATACCTAGATTTTGTTAATGGTTTAGGTTTGTAAAGAATCAGACATGTCAGACAAGATATCACATTTTTCACTGTTTTAAGACATACTCAAAAAGCAAAAGGTGAAAAGATTATTTCTATGGCAAGAAAAATGGAGGTTTTGGATGCTGAGTTTTAAGTTAAGCGATGTTATCTAGATTGAACAATCAGAAATAATGTATTACTTAAAAATAAGTTAATTGCTGTAGCAGTTAAGTAACTCTCAGGCATTTGCCATAGCTATCCAGACATGTATAGTTCAGACAGGCATTTTGAATAATAATCTTACACAGAGTTCTTTGACAAGTGCTCAGGTAAAATGCAAGTATAAATTTTACAAACTTTTAAACACAGAATTAGTACACATAAAAACACAGCTGCCTGCTTACTGCTGTTGCCGTGCCTTGTGATCTGCATCTCACGCTGTGCTTCGAACATTTAAAAGCCTGTACAGCAGCTATCATACTCTTTCTGTTTTATTTCTGGCCCCAGGTGTGGTTAAATTTGTTGGCACAAATAACAGCTTGATGAAATACACAATACACTAAATAATAAAATAAACATAAGTATAAAAGACAGCAGCAATAAAACATCATCAAGACCAGACTTTTCCTGAGGTAGTATGTCTGCAGAGACCAGTGATCTGTGTGCGTGGGTCTGCAGGAGAGGAATATGAGTGTGTGTGTTTGATTAC
The DNA here is from genome assembly GCF_900747795.2 of Erpetoichthys calabaricus. Classification (NCBI taxonomy): domain Eukaryota; kingdom Metazoa; phylum Chordata; class Cladistia; order Polypteriformes; family Polypteridae; genus Erpetoichthys; species Erpetoichthys calabaricus. Next base: position 11,803,196 of record NC_041406.2, on the reverse strand, counting down.
GAGGGAAAGTGCGTGTGCATGTCTACAGGGGGGCAGGTTAGGGGTAGATGTGTGTGTGTGTGTGTATCAGCAGGGGCAGATGGACTTCACAGCTCTAGAGAAAAAGCTGTCTTTCAGTCTGCTGGTACATGTTTTTATGTTTCTGTACCACTTTCCCGAAGGCAGTGGTACAAACAGTCCATTTCCCATATGGGTGAGATCCGCAGCTATTCATTTGGCCCTCTTCTGCACCCTTCCAGCATATACAGAGTCCAGGTTTAGGAGAGGACTTCCCACAATCCCCTGTGCTGTTCTCACCACCCGTGCCAAGTCCTTCCTATCCTGTCCTGTGCTGTGCAGCTTCTGTACCACACTGTCATACTGTGACAGAGAATGCTTTATATAGCGGATCTGTAAAAGTTTGTGAGCAGCTGAGAGGAGAATCCAGCACTTCTCATATTCCTGAGGAAGAAGAGTCTTTGTTGGGCCTTCTTTACCAGGTGAGATGTGTTCAAAGACCGGGTCAGATCCAATGTGAGGTGGTGTGGACACTTTTTGTGACTGAAGACAGAGAAGAAAATTAAAATTAGTAAAAACCTTTTATTGATACATACCAGGCAAGGGTAACATGACAGAGAAATACAGTCCTAGGACACCGCACTTCATCTGCCTCGAGCGCAGATATCCTTGTTCTTTTATAGCTTTCTAGTCTCCTGATCGTTGACCACGTAAGCAATAAAAATAGCGTCCTGACTCATTTTGTATTATTCCAATTGGTAAAGTCTTTACCCTAAAGGTATATTTTCTTGTCACACACATCATTGAAAGAAAACTTCCAGAAAGTATATATGCTTTTTGTCACGTACGCAAAACACAAACAAGTTTGATCATTCTGTTCTATTTTCTGTACTTACACACATACATTTTGTTCAATTACATCATTTTATGTTTTTACACTCCTCCCTTTTTGAACAAAATGATGTGGGCAGTAGAATTAAATTGAAATGGTTGATGAAGGGGAAGGGGGGGGGAAATCGGATGGGGAGGAGAAAATGGAAGAAGCTATACGAGACATGTGCTCCTCATGTAGCATAAATGCCCTTTCCATAGAGGCGGTAAAGTACTTAGATAGAGATCACCACCCATCCTTGGGTAGCATGAGAGGGTGCGGGTAACAGTCAACAGAAAAAGTATTTTTAAGATAGCCATTTCTTGCAATGCGATGCGTGGATCCAGGCAGGCAGTCCTTCAACTTTCACGGCATGTGGTGTGGATAGAAGAATTTGGAATGGTCCTCTCCACCTAGGCTGATGCCAGTGTTTCCTCCGAGTATCTCGAACCAGGATCCAGGTGCCCAAGGGAATTGGTAAATCCTTAGAAGGTGGGCTGGTCCTCCAGGCTTGATTAACCTGCTGGTGGACTTCCTTCAACGAGGTTCGGAGACCTGCAAGACTAGAGAGAAGATCATTGTCCACAGTATGCAAATTCACATTTCCTACAACCATGCCAATGGGCATGGGATGTCCGGTCAGAATCTCAAACGGCGATAGTCCCAGTTGTCGGTGTGTCCATCCCCTTAGTCCCATTAAAGCTAAGGGTAGTGCATCCGGCCATGATAAATTAGTTTGTTCACAAATTTTTGCGAGTTTAGCTTTTAAAGTGCCATTGCATCGTTCTACGATGCCTCCGCTTTGGGGATGGTATTTACAATAATGGTGCACATTAATTTGGAGCCAGGTGGTTAATTCATTTATAACGGAGTTCACAAAATGAGTGCCATTATCTGTTTGTAACTTTTGAGGGATACCCCATCTTGGAATAATCTCTTTAATTAGTGCTTTAGCTACTGTTTTGGCATCGTTGTGTTTTGAAGGGAAAGCCTCTACCCATCGGGAGAACACATCGACAATCACAAGACAATATCGGTACCCTTTAGACAGGGTTAGTTCAATGAAATCCATTTGGAGGTGTTCAAACGGACCCATTGGATTAGGGGTAACGGCGGGACTTACCTGGGTACCTTTCCCCACATTAAACTTTTGACATATTGCACAGCGTCTGCAAAATTGCTCTGCATATGTAGAGAAACCTACAGCTTCCCAATGTTTTTCAACTCTCGAACCATGGCATCTCTACCTGCGTGATCGAGGCCATGGGCGATTTTTGCCATTCCTGGGAAAGAGGCTTTTGGGAGAAAAGGTTTGTTAGTGTGTTTATGAGTCCAGACTCCATCAGAGAGGGACCCTTCTTTGGACCATTTTCTCCTTTCGATATCCGTGGCTGCACTCTGTAAAGAAATAATTTGATTATCAGGGTCCTGGTCATTTCTCTGTTGGAATAAAGAAATTGGTGTGTTATTATATGCAGCCTCTTTAGCAAAGTGGTCAGCTAATTCATTTCCTTTGCTAACAGGATCCTGTTTTCCTGTGTGAGCTTGACATTTAACAATCGCTAGCTTTGATGGTTTGGTTATAGCTTCTAAAAGGGATTCGATCAATTTCTGATGTTGGATGGGTTTGCCAGTACTGGTCTTAAATCCCCTTAGTTTCCATAGTGCTCCATGATCATGGCAGACTCCAAAAGTATACCTGGAATCCGTATAAATTGTTACGATCTTCCCTTCGGACAGCTGACATGCTCGAGTGAGTGCTACGAGTTCAGCTGCTTGTGCACTCAAGCTTGATGAAATTCGATTTGCTTCCAGCAGGCGGTCCCCTTGGACCACTGCGTAACTGGTTGAGATGTGAAGTTTTGGCTTGTACTAGGATAGAATGTACAGCGTGAGGCACTTTAACTGTTAGGGGGCTCATGAGAACTACATCCGTGCTTGCTAATACAGCTTCTGTTGTTGCAGCCACAGCACGAAGACACGGAGGAAGTGCTGCGGCCACTGGATCCAGTTTTTTAGAAAAATAAGCCACCGGTCTTTGTTTATCTCCATGTTGTTGCGTCAGTACTGCATTCATAAATCCCTGCTTTTCGTCCACGAACAAAGTGAATGGACGAGAATGATCAGGCAAACCAAGCGCGGGCGCAGATAGAAGAGCAGTTTTTAGGTTACAGAGAGCCTTCTCAGCCTGTTCATTCCATTGGACCTGGCCAGAAAGGAGGATGCCAGGAGTATTAGCCAATTGTTGCAACGGCTGTGCTCTTTCAGTAAAATTTAGAACCCACTGTCTGCAGTAGCCCAGAATACCTAAAACAGACATAACCTGTTGTTTTGTGACCGGTCTAGGAAGATTTTGGATGGCTGTAATGCGATCGCTAGAGAGAGCTCTTGTTCCATACGTAATGTCATGACCTAGATATTTTACAGTTGTTTTGATTAGCTGCAGCTTAACTTTAGAAACTTTATGGCCATTGTCCCCCAAAAACAGCAACAATTTCTGGGTATCTTTTGTACAATCTTCTTCCGTAGCGCTACATATCATCTACATACTGTATCCCGTCCGGCCAAAAGCCTTCTAAAATTTTGGGCAAGAGCTTGTTCATATACACAAGGGGCTTCAGTGTATCCCTGAGGCATGACGGTCCATGTCCAACGGCGGTACCGCGTTTGACGAGATCGGAATGTACGGCGGAGATGCCAGCCTCTGCTTCGGGAGACAGAGGATATTGGGCACGGTGCGGGCGGAAGGAGGATTTCGGGTGGATCACCAGAGGCTCACAATGGGCTATCCTTCCATAATCATTCTTTCCCTGGGACCATAGTGAATCAGGGAGCATAGAGAGCCAAGAAGGGAAAGTGGTTTGCAATGAACAAGCAAAAGAGGAAGGACGGCACAAAGCGCGATGTACTAAAAAATCAGTTTGAAGCACCACTTTAGTTATTAAACGGTCAGGAGTATCAAAAATACCTGGAGTAACTTGTAACCAGTCTGTTCTTTCAAGGCATTTTTCTACCCATGGTCCTATTTCCCCCCATTTAACAGTGCGTGATTTAGCTAAGGAAATATGAGGCACTGAGCCGCCAAGATAATATATATGCTGTGAGCATGTAAGATGAACAGAAGCAGCTGCCTTTGTGGATGAAATAAAAACACAGGAGATGTGAAGGGTTTCGGGGCGAGTACCAGAAGTAAGGAAAGATTCTAGCCAGGGGGTGTCTACTTCTATAGGGAAGTATTGGGCAGTACAGTGTAAAATGTCAGGGGCCTGTAAATTGGGAAAGAGACAGGGGGAAAAAGAGTGTAGGGCTTTGAGGAGAATGGTGTGTGGGGAAATATTTAAAGTCCAAGCTGCAAAAGAGGGTTTGGGGTAAGGGGCAATTTGACACAACAAACCTTTGTCAGTCATAGAAATAGAAAGAAAGTTTTGTCATGAGATCTCTTCCTAAAAGGTTAACTGGACAGAGCTGATTTAAAAGAAAACGATGCAGTAAGGTATGTCCGCCAGGACGTGACTGGACTTGAAGAGGTTTTGATACTTGAAGAAGGTGAGGTTGTCCAGAAGCAGTAAGCACAGTAACAGTCTCGTTCGAGGCAGGGACCTTTGCCAGCGAGAGGGTAGATCGAGTGGCACCAGTGTCGATTAAGAAAATAGTCTCAGTGCCATCAACGAACAATGTCAGTAAAGGATCAGTCTCTGAATTATGGGTGAGCAAAGGTAGTTGAAAAGAGTGGCTGGAGGTCCCTGCG